>NW_026712406.1:0-75619 GCF_030504385.1 Musca domestica | reverse complement strand
GACAATTTTACACCCAACTGCTCCTCCCAAGATTATACTACCGGTTAAATATGGGTAACAACGGAAAGCCTATGAACCGTACTATCCATTGGCATTATGAAAAGTTTACAAAGTTCCGGCCAATTCCGAGGTATATTGTCATTTTTGGAGATATCCTTGGAGCAGGCTAATTCCATTGGTCAATATTCCTTGTAGAAAAATTCTGCCGGTACAATATGGTTACCAATGAAAAACTTATGAAGTGTACTACTCACTGACGTCATAAAAAGTGTAGGATGATTTGTGAAATTTCGAGGTATTAGCCATGTCTTTTAATGTTTCTTTCAAAACGGCAATTCAAATATTATATTTAAATTCAATTTTTTTTGCCGGAAAAATTATGTAATGAAAAGTTGATTGAAATAAAAAATATTAAAAACCAGTAAAGAGAGTCCTAAAGTCGGGCGGGGCCGACTTTATGATACCCTACATCACTTTGCTAATTTAGTAGAGCTCCACATAACAATTAAAAGATTTTATGGGAGAATTCAATCATACACGCTATGATTATAATTATAATTTAAAGGTCAAAGAACTAAATATGCCGAAGCATTTGTATCTTATATGGGAGCTATAGCTATATCTGAACCGATCTTCACCAAATTTGGCATACTAGCTTCTAGGCTCAATTCAGTCGTATGTGCCAAATTCCATCCTATTAGACGTTTGGTGCACAATAAAAGGTAAATCGGTCGAAGTTATTTATGGGAGCTATATTTAAATCTGAACCGATCTCGATAAAATTTACCAAAGGTACTTCTGAGCTGCTTTTGATATATTTCCCCAAATATTGTTGTTACAGAGTGCATATTACGGCTGCGGAGGACAAAAATAACAAATCGGATGAACAATATATACGGGATCTATCTATATCAGAAACAATTTCGATCAAATTTGGCATACTTATTTTCAGGCCTAATTTGGTTGTATGTGCAAAATTCCATACTATTCGGGCTGATATTACACGTTTGGTGCACAATAAAAGGCAAATCGGACGAAGATATATATCAGAGCTATATATAAATTTTGACGGATTATCTCCAACTTTAATAGGGTTCTTCCTTGGGCCAAACAAATGATCTGGACAAAATTTCATCTGGATAGACAATAAATGCGAACTGTACTTTGTTTACAAAAATACATGGACAGACGGACGGACGGACATGCATAAATCGACTCAAAATGTGATTCTATGCAGATCATCAGAAGAAACTATGGGTCTATCTCGTTTCCTTTTGCCTGTTACAAACAAATGCACAAAGACATAATACTCTGACCACCTTGTGGTGTAGGGTATAAAATGATATATGCCCTCTGTACATCTGGGGCTGAGTGAATAAAAATGCAAATTAGAATAACCTGAAATAAATTGGCAAACTAAATATGATTTATATAAATCCAGCATGTTTTATTTTCATAGATGCGAAATTCTTTTAAATTTGCCTTATACATTGTCTTCCAATATAAAAAACTAAGCATGGTGTGTGTTTGTATTATACGAATGATATATTTCTTTATAATTTCATTACATTAAAAGCATCATAGACACTTGTCGTCTGCTTATGCTAAATGTTCAAATAGAGACTGATTATTTGTTTACTAAATCCTAATATCAATAATTAATTAAAAATGTTATTGAATATATGTAAAAGGCAAAAATAATTGGAATATGACTGCATACAAAAAATGCACAATATTTCTTTGAATATATTTTTTTTTTTTTTCAAAGAATAAATATACAAGTAACAAATTCGTGAAATTTACAAAATTTACCAATGCTGTAAATTCATTTCTTAGCGTTTTTTATTTAATTTCTTTTATTTTTTGATTTATTTTTATCATATTTTCTTTTTGTGCTTTTATGTTACCTCTTGGAATACATAATTGTCTCCATTAACATTTGTTGCAAATTATAATATTTTCCGTAGACCCGTCTAGACACAGACGTTTGGCGGTATGCAAATGAGATACAATTAGAATTTCTAAACATATTTTCTAAATCAATTTATGTTCATTACTTTCATATTGTTTTGAATTAATTAAAATCTCCTCAAAATTAATTTGATTTGACGAATTAACAATAATTGGTGCAATTTACTCATGGTAATTCGATACGGTGAATGCTGTCTGTTGAGAATACTTTGCATATAACTACTTTAATTCAACATTATTATTTAATCAAATAATCCTTGAAGTCTTTCTTTGTCATAGAAAATAAATTTTATATTAATATAAAATATTGTCTCAATAAAAGCAATACTTTTCAATATTCCATTGCGCATTTATTCTGATTCAATAGGTTATGGGCCCAGCGCCATAACGGGGATATAAGGAAAAATCTGAAGGATTAATTTAAACAATAATTTGGTGAGAACAAATATATTCAATTTTTGGGTTGTGTGAGTTAAGATCTCGTGCTGAAGAACAAATAATGACATCGTATAATGGCCGTATTCCGTTATTCAACGGAAATAATTATTTGACCTGGAAGACACAGATGGAAGCTGTTTTGCACAAAAACAGACTGCTTAACATTGTGTTGGGAGTGGATAAAGCACCAAATATAGGCAGTCTCCCCAGAAATCCTACAAACGAACAACGAGCTGAATTTGAAGAAAAAATGGAAGTTTTACAAAGGTTTATCGAAAAGGATATGGATGCAAGAGCCGAGATTTTGATAGCATTGGAACCGAATATAGTGAACACGGTAAGGAATATAAAAACGTCAAGCGAAATGTGGAAGCATCTTCAAGATACATACGACCGCAAAACAACAAGAAAAAAATTGAGTGTTATAGGAAACTGCTGAACTTGAAAATGTCGGATAATCAAACTATTTCTGAGTTTTTTATCGAGTTTGAAACGTGTTCATCATCAATATCGGAAATGGGGGTTGAACTCGATGAAGATCTGCAAGCTGTTGTAATTGTCGATGCGTTACCAGATAAATTTTCAGCCGTTAAGGCGGCTGTTGATACTGCTAACGAATTTCCAAAACTTGATGTCTTGAAGGCAAGGTTGCTTGAAATTGGCGAAAAAGTTGAAGTAAGCCAAGATGCTGCAATGAAAGCAAAGCATTTCAAGAAGAAGGCAGAAACGTATCCGAATTACAACCCAAATCTAATGGAAGGTAGGTACAAAAAGACAATAACATGTTTTCGGTGTAAGAAAAAAAGGACACAAGGCTAAAGACTGCAGAGCGAAAATATCTATCGAATGGAACTCAAGATCCAGTGAAGACAAGGAAAATTCTTTGGGCGCTACAGAAAATGCATATTTTGTCAGATCTAAACAGGAATGGGTAATAGATAGTGGCGCATCATCACACATGTGCAATGATAAATCTCTTTTTCTTAATCTTGACACGAGCTATACTGGAAACGTCAAGTTAGCGGATGATAAAGGAATAGATATCAAAGGCATAGGGAAAGTGGCGATTTGTGTAAATGTTAGCGGAGAAAAGGCCATTTACTTAAATAACGTCTTATATGTACCAGATTTAAAGCACAATCTCTTGTCTACCAGTAAGGCCACTGATTCAGGTTGCAAAGTAGTAATGGAAGAAAATAAGGCATTTATTATGCGAAAGGGCAATATCCTGATAGAAGGCTGTAAGAAAAATAGCATATATACTGTCAACATATTTGAAAAGGAGATAGCCGCAAATTCTGTGAGTAAAAGTGCTGAAAATGAGTTTAAATTATGGCATGGGCGTTATGGTCATTTAAACTGCAAAGATCTGAGTAAGCTATCATCTTTTCAAATGGTGAAAGGATTACCTAGCTTGAAGACAATAAAAATTGATTGTGAAGCGTGCATTCGTGGAAAACAAACAAGAAAATCTTTTCCCCGAAAGAATGAAAAATCATCCACCGATGTGTTGCAACTTATTCATACAGACCTATGTGGTCCAATGAGGTGTGAGTCAATGGGAAGAAGCCTTATTTTGCAACATTCATCGATGATTTCTCACGAAAAGTTTTTGTCTATTTTCTCAGACATAAAGATCAATATTTAGAGGCTTTTAAGGAATTTAAGGCAATTGTAGAAAATGAGACTGGAAAGAGAATTAAGATATTGCGAAGTGATAATGCCAAAGAATTAGTCAGCGAAAAATTTTCAAAGTTCTTGAAAGATTGTGGTATTCATCGTCAGCTTACTGTAGAATACACCCCACAGCAGAATGGAGTTGCCGAACGTATGAATCGGACGTTAGTCGAGATGGGTCGCTGTTATATGTTAGAGGCTGATCTACCGACTTCTTTGTGGGCTGAAATTATAAATACATCAGCATATATTAGAAATCGATGTCCAACAAATTTAAATAATGGAAAAACCCCTGAAGAATTGTGGACAGGTAAGAGACCGTGCGTGAAACATCTGCGGCAAATAGGATGTAAAGCATTTGCCCTAAATAAGAAGTCTAAATCCAAATGGGAAGCAAGAAGTAATGAGTATATATTAGTGGGATACTCAAATGAATCAAAGTCATATCGGTTGTGGAGACCGGGCACCAAAAATGTTATAAAGAGCTGTGATGTAAGATTCATCGAAAACGAGTTATTCAAGAATACAAAAAAAGCTGATACTGATTTATTTTATGAATTTGAAATCAAAACTCTTGACAATATTAATAATGAAATATCAAATGATGATGAGCAAGAATCAAACGACGGGTTTTTGGAACGTGATGATAAGGAGCTTGACATAGAAATTTCCAAAGAAAGAATCAATCAGAAGCCAGATAAACCTGATAACAATAACACCAAATCTGTTGGAACGAACAGTCAAGAACCACTTGAATCCATTAAACATCGACTAAGGTCATGGTCATTTAGGAAAAATAATGAATCGTCCCATATGGTTGATGAAAAAAGTATGGACCCAAGATCAATTAAAGAAGCATTATCATCAAACCATGCTGCCGAATGGAATGAAGCTATTAATGAAGAATACGCATCATTGATGAAAAACAAAACATGGACATTAAGTGACTTACCAGAAGGAAGAAAAGCTGTTGGTTGCAGATGGGTCTTTAAATCAAAAATTAGACCTGATGGAACAGTAGAAAAACGCAAAGCAAGACTGGTCGCCAAAGGATACTCCCAAGTTATGGGTATAGATTATGTGGATACGTTTGCTCCGGTTGTAAGACAGACATCATTGAGATTGATTTATGCTCTTTCAGCGGAGCATAATCTTCAACTACAGCAATTAGATGTATCTTCAGCATTTTTAAACGGAACATTAGACGAAGAAATCTACATGGAGCAGCCAGAGATGTTTGTAGAAGAGGCAACAAAACATAAGGTATGCAAGTTACAAAAATCTATCTATGGACTCAAACAATCTGGAAGTTTAAATGTATTGATGCTATAATTTTAGAGTTTGGTTTAAACCGATCAAAGTATGACCAGTGTATGTATTACATCAACAATGCAGAATCTTGCATGATTGTTGCACTCTATGTTGACGATATAGTCATTGCGTGTAATAACAAGATATTGACAGAAAAATTTGTTAAGACACTTCAGTCAAAATTTAATATCCGAGACATGGGTATTCCAAAACATTGCATTGGTCTTGAAGTATATGTAAAGAAAAATGAAATTTCGATATCACAATCAGGATACATAAAACTGTTAGTAACGAAATATAATTTTGAGAAATGCAAACCAGTCAAGATGCCCATGATAGCTAATATGAAGTTAGAAAAGGAACCGCAAGTTGCAGGAGAAAAAGAAAAAGTTGACGAAAAGCAATATCAAGAATTAATAGGACATTTATTATACATATCACTGCACAGTAGGCCAGATATTACGTGTGCTGTTAATATGTTATCGCAATTTTCAACAGATCCGAGGAAACAACATTATTCTGCTGCTTTACAAGTAGTAAGATATCTTAGTACTACAAGAAATGCAGTTATTTCTTACAAGAAAACGTCAGCTCCTATCGAGGGTTTTTGTGATGCAAATTGGGCGCAAGATGTCAATGATAGAAAATCTCAATCTGGATTTTGTTTTATTCTAGCAGGAGGAGTGATCTCTTGGGAATCTAAAAAAAAAGAAAGTAGTTGCAACATCCAGTGCTGAGGCTGAATATGTAGCTCTTACGGAAGCGGCTAAAGAAGCCTCGTACTTGAGTTATCTGCTGGCAGAAATTGGTTTTCCTAATGAGGAATCCATAATAATAAACACCGATTCTCAAAGTGCACAAAAAATGGCAGAATTTGGTGCTCACCATTCTAGAACAAAACATATACACTACAAGTACCACTTCATAAAGGAGAAGATACAAGATGGGACTGTCAAGTTAAGCTATTTATCAACGAAAGAAATGATTGCGGATGCCCTTACAAAACCTGTACCCAAACCAAAACATATATTTTGTTTTACTAATATGGGCATTGTATACAATTGAAGAAATAATATGTTGAGGAGGCATGTTGAGAATACTTTGCATATAACTACTTTAATTCAACATTATTATTTAATCAAATAATCCTTGAAGTCTTTCTTTGTCATAGAAAATAAATTTTATATTAATATAAAATATTGTCTCAATAAAAGCAATACTTTTCAATATTCCATTGCGCATTTATTCTGATTCAATACTGTCCTTAGTAAGATTACACACGATTTTTACTGCCAAACTTAAATATACGCATTTTGTAAAGGAATAATAAAGCCATTACTACTCTTAGTTCATATTACAAAGAAACCATAGTTCTGTAAAGAAACCTTTATATAAATGGCCTGAGTCTATTTCATATAAGGTATCTTTCCTCACACAACTTAATTTTGTTGATGATGGTTGGTTAACTTTATAGTTCAGATTGTGTTATATCCATTTTCATAAATCACCCACGTACATTGTGATTGATGGGGTGATATCCATTGACATAATCAGCGTATTCCTAAGATTTTTATTACAACACTAAGGCAGCACTATTCAATTTTATTATATACTTTGTTTGTTCGAGTTTCCAAGCAAAGGTAATAAATTTCTCTATTATCGCACTACACAAATTCCGTTGAATTTATTGTAGTTTTCTTTGTCGAGTGAGACTGAAGGGCTACAAGATAAAGTTATGTAAGAATTGTTACAATACCTAAACATTTCTACATATAGGCGCTTTAATGTTCTTCGAATAGTAACAGTAGAATATAACATTTCCTTATGGAAATAAGGAATTTTATTGCCCTTTAACTTTAGTTTCGTAAGAACAGAAATTCCCAAGATGCGTTAAGGCTAATTCATGTAGGGTCATGTTTTGTGTGTGTGTGTGTGTGTGTTTTCTTTAATTATTTTCCGTAAGATTTATTTAGATGTAGGCGTTCATACATTATTGTTTTTGTGTCCATTTAATCAAATTTGGGGGTTTTTGCTTGCTAATAATTGCCGATGGTTAAGTTAAGTAAATATATTTCGGCTTTTATTATTGGTAGTATTTAAGTCGTGAATACTTTTAGGTGACTGAACTTAACATACTAATAGATAAGAGGGGATTTGCTACATTGTAACTCATTGATTGGTACAAAATCAGGCGACAGGCGTGGCTATTAAAAATTATTTAAAATAAATACTTTCAAAATACTTCAAAAATCGGGACAATTAAATTTTGAGGTATTGCAAACAAAATTAATGATTAAATTTTAAACTACTGCTATAAATATCATAGGCTTAAAATAAGGTTCACATATACTATAAAATCTAAATAATTTAACTTAATTTCTTTTTGTATAATATTAAAGAAAATGACCAAAAATTAACTTTAACAATGATTTCTCTTGATGATTAAAATTTGATCCCAAAAACAACAGATTTTAATTAGCGTTTCTGTTTCGTATTTTACTGCGAAATGCAACTGCAACTGCAATTGCAAATAAGCGTCTGCAACGCGACTATTGACTGCAAGTGGGGTAAAATTAATTGGTATTGCTTACATTGGAAAACTTGCGGAACTTAATTAAATTCGAAATATATTGGAATTGTGTTTGTTCAAGAAAATGGAAAATTCAAAACCGTGCAGTTTCTAAAAACATGATTTTATGGAGAAATTTATAACAACTTTTCCATTTAAGAAGGAATATAATTTTTTTATTGTTTTACTGTTTATTGAAACTAATAAGATTTGTGATGGAAAAATTTATCTTTATTAATAATAGAGTAGAGTAATGAATGTGCGACTGATTGGCTGGTTGATTTATCAACTCATAAGCTAAAGCTAGAATCATGAAATTTTGCACGTGGGTCAATGATGGTGTGAAGTGTTTTTTTCATAATTGAAAATGAACTTGCTAGTACAAGCAAGTAGAAAAACATTTTGAAGGAAATTGAAAAATTTAAAAAAAAAAAAATAAAAAATAAATAAATAAATAAATCCGTCGAAAAATTCCGCCGTTATATAGGGACTACGAAGATGTGGACCTACATAGACACTTTTCCCTCATACGTTGTAGTACCCATTACGAAATACGAAATTTGAAACAATTCCGGTGAATAATGTCCATAAAATAATAAAAAAAGTATCGAATATCGGGAGATATACGATATCATGGATCTATATAAAAGCTACGCAGAGAAATTTAAAATTATTTTGTGATTGTATGTGTTTTGTAATAAAAAATATTGAAAGTGTCTCTTCACCTATCTATACACAGTGAGAAATTCTTTTGTTCCTTATTTTATTTTATATCTGTTTTCATATTTTTAAAGGGCTTTTGAGACTCTTTGCGTGGATTTTTACACAATTCCATTGAAAAATTTGGCTACAGTCACCAAAATACCGAATATCGGGGATACTGTAATATAAGGCCTATACGATATCGTGGGCCGATATAGCCCATCTTCGAACTTGACCTGTCTGTATACAAAACTGTGGACAACTAATCTGTATACAACTAATCTGTGGACATTTTTTGCTTCCTATCTTAATTCGTTGTGACTCTAACGTGATTACAACAGACGGGCGGAGAGGATTAAATCGCCAAAAATATACAAACGGAATTTCGAACTTT
Source organism: Musca domestica (assembly GCF_030504385.1). NCBI lineage: Eukaryota > Metazoa > Arthropoda > Insecta > Diptera > Muscidae > Musca > Musca domestica. The sequence goes on along the minus strand of NW_026712406.1, from coordinate 66,557 downwards.
ATATACCTCCATGCTATGTATGGTGAGGGTATAAATTGTATTGCATAAATGGATAGGGGTGATGGGATGCAGGAAATATATACCAAATTGGAAGTGCAAAAGGTACTAAAAAGCAAAGTAAACAGATGGAGCTGTATTTTTTATTGTTAATATTGGTGTCACTTTTAGTATGAAGGGTTGACAGTTGAAGATGGTCTTGGGAATATATAATTAAAAAGTACGAAAATGCTAAATGGAAGGTGGGAAAAAAAAATAAAAATCTTTTATTTGTTATTAGGGTCACTTTTTGTGCCGTGGGTTTGAGATATGGAGTTAATTTTAAAAATATGTACAAAAAGTATAGAAAGCACTATTGTATTAAATTGTGTTAAATTTGATATAAAGGGAAAGCTGGGACGTTTTTCTGAAATTTGAAGTGCTAAAAAGCTTCGCATTTGATTTTCATTCGGTATAATGTGAACGGATAGAGCTGGGATTTTTAAATGTTGATATTGATGCCCCTTTTAGTGTATGGGGTTGAAAATTGAAAATGATTTTGGAAATATATAACTAAAAGCTACGACAAATGCTTAATTGTACTAAATTTGGTATATGAGGTAGGAAAAAAAAAATTAGAAATCTCTCATTTGTTATAGTACTAAATTGTATTAAATTTGGTATGTGTGCTAAGTGTAAGAACTTTACACTATGGCACTAAGTTTGGTATCAAATGGTACAATTTGGCTTTATGTGAATGGATGGTATTGAGATTACGGCTGATTAATAGGGTTAAGATGAAGAGGTGGTTTTATGAAATGCGTACTACAATTATACGAAAAGTACTATATGGAACTACATATAGTATTCTTTGAAGAGATAGTGCTTGGAATCTACAATTTGTCATATTTAAAAGCTGTAATATATTTGGCGAAGGGATTGATCTGGAAATCTGAAATTTGGTGTAATGAAATATGTCCCAAATATCGTTTTGCAAATATGTAGTTTTCGTTCCCTCGATCTGATTGCAAATAACAATTGGCGGTTTGAAATTCAACCCCATGCTGCTATCTTTTATATAGCTTTTGTCTTATTTTACATACAATGTCATATATTTTATAGTTAACTGAATCCCAGTACGTTAATTTGATTTATATATTCTTGGACATATTTTGTATTTTTTAAAATTTTTCCAACAATGATTTATTTCAACTCCTTTCTTGCAAAATTTCAGTGCAATCTGTTGTATGCCAAAACCATAAAAAAACAAACAAATTAACTCGTCAATTTATTTTTATATCAAAACAAATTCTCAGACATTTAGTTTGGGCAGTTATTTGCATAAATAAAATAACAAAAAAGGACGACAAATATTTTACGTGTCCTCTCGCCGAGATAAATCTATGTAAATGTCCATGGACATGATTTATTTATTGGTGGTCAAGGCAAATTTATAGCGTTTATTTTATCATTTATCACAGTCATATGGTGTGTTTGCGGGAGAAGGGTAAACTGTGCCTGTAGTTGGAGGATTTAATCATTGGTCGACGAAATTTGGGTCACAACGATAAGCTCCTTCATGTAGTTTAAAAATGAAATTACGGAGATTCAAATTTGGCCAAACAAATTTGGCTTTCAAAGGCTATTTTAGCTTGATAGAACTTTTACGAGAAGTAGATAGCTTTAGAGTAGTCACAATTTCGGAAATATATCCACCTTTGAATATCAATATATTTGACGGAGGCTTTTGTATCTCTAGTACAAAATAACATTGCTGTATAGTGCATGATATGAATTCGATAATAATTATATTCGATAAGAATTATATCACCAACTGGTAAAATTCGGTTGAATATGAAAAAAATATATCCAATTTGAGCTGATATTACATATATGGTGGACAATAACCTTAAAACCATAAAAATTTACGATATATCTCTATAAAATTTGGCAGAGGTATTTTCGAGCTGTATTTAATGAACGGTATCAAATATCCTTGTTGTGAAGTGCATATTACGCATGTGAGGGACTTTAGCACCAAATCAAATGAAACATATATATGGGAGCTGTAGCTATATCTACGCCGATTTTCATCAAATACTTGTTTCGGGGCTGAATTCCGTCGGGTGTGATAAAATTCAAGTCATTTGGACTGATATTGCCCATTTGGTACACAATTAAAGCGAAATCGGTTGAAGATATATATGGGACCTATATGCAAATCTGAAGATTTTGCAGAGGTATTTTCGAGCTGTATCTGATGAATGGTATCAAATATCCTTGTTGTGTAGTGCATATTACACATGTAAGGGACTTTAACACCAACATATATATAGGAGCTATATCTATATCATAACCGATGTTCATCAAAATTTGAAGTACTTGCTTCTGGGCTGAATTCCCTTGGATGTGCCAAAACTCAGTCTATTTGGGCTGATATTAGCCTTTTGGAGCTCAATTAAGCCGAAAACTGTTGAACTTATATATGGGACACATCTGCACCAAATCTGAACCGATCTTGATAAAATTTGGTAGAGGAATTTCTGGGCTGTATCTTATATCTGGTACCAAATATCATTGTTGTCGAATACATATTACGAATGTATATTATGTAAACACCAAATCATCTATGGAAGCTATAGCTTTATCTGAAACGATTTTCCTAAAATTTAATGTACTTGCTTGTTTTGGCACATCTGACCAGACTAAAGTCTGGTCAGATGTGCCAAAACTCAGGACTTGTGGATTGATATTGGCCATTTAGTGCACAATTAAGCAGAGATCGATTGAAGATATGTATGAGAGCTATATCCAAATCTGAACCGATCTTAATAAAATTTGCCAGAATATCATTGTTGTAAAGTGCTTATTACGCATGTGAGGGACTTAAACACCAAATCGGATGAAACATATGTATAGCTATATCTGAACCGATTTTCACTAAATTTGATGCACTTACTTCTGGCCTGAATTCAATTGAATGTGCTAAAATTCAGGTCATTTGGACTTATATTGGCCATTTGGTGCACAAATAATCCGAAATCGGTTGATGGATGGACTTACATGCATAAATCGACTCAGAAAGTAACTATGGGTCTATCTCGCTTCCTTCTCCCTGTTATAGAACAAATGCACAAAGACATAATACCCTGACCACCATGTGGTGTAGGGTATAAAAAAGAGTTAAAAAGTATCAGACGGTTTTGTTTCGTACACCGTTCACAATACAAAGCTCGCTTTGCATTCATAGTAATTCTAATACCAAGACCTATAATTGCTGTTCTTAATACATTTCGTACACTCGTTATACACATTTCCAGAACGACCTATTTATACTAAATTTCAACATTCCACCTTTTTGCATTCACCCAAAACCAAGTTGTACCAAACCAAATTGTAGCACCATTTATTAAAGTTCCTGGTCAAGTTTCCCGTCTTCAATTAATTTTTCAAAAAATACCTTTAAATGTACAAATATCAATGTGATATTAGAAAGTTATCATTTTCAATGAGACTTATCTTAGTTTGCCGTTCACCATTCAAAGGCGTTTGGTTTCATTACCCTTTGCAACAGCAGAAAATATAAAATTCCGGAAAAGCATTTAATACAAGAACAAAATATTGCCTGCAATAACCTTGAAAAGTTACATAATAAGTTATTTCTAATATTCCTTTGGTGAATTAGATTCAACGTTTTGTTGTGGTACTTTTGGGAAAGTTAATGTAAAATAAATTATTTTTCTGTCTCGTGGAAAACAACCATCATCCATAGGAAAAGGAAAATACTCCCATATATTAATGACTGTGACATGATGATATTGAATCTAAACTTTGGTAATCAATTCACCATCAATCAAAGTGGGATTTAGCCACTGAGATAGCAAAGGAAAATTTTCAAGATCAAGTAAACTTATGGAAACACACGTGCTATTCACACTTCAAATGAAATACTTTATCAAATTCATGAATTTCACTCTTTTCATTTAGATTTGTATGATGTTGCCCATTAAGACACTTTCTAGGGATGTGAGAAGGTTGTTGCTATTTAGATTGTGAGTATTTTTTTTTGCGAAAAGAATATCAAATATATGTATTAAACTTATGAAGGCCTGTAGTTTCACAGGGTCTTTTGGTCAATGTTCCATATGAAACTCGACTCATTATTTCATCTATCAACACTTGAGTTTCCAAACATATTTTTCAAGTGCAAACCATGTAATAAACCCGAGAGAAATCAAAAATTGAGAAGAAAATAGTAATTCATAACAACAAAAGTTTTTATATAAATCAAAAATAAGTTATTGAAACCATATATTTATTTTTAAACCCTACAACATTTGTGTTGAGGGTATTACTAGTTTGAATGGGAACAAGATTATGTAATACCTCGAAATAATGGTTTCCGACATAGCAAAGTATATATGGATTTTCATATCTCGCCGAGCTGAGCTGATCCAGCTATGTATGTCCGTCTGTCCATGTTAATTTTTAATCACGCAGCAGGTCGCAATTGTGGCCCGATCCTCCCGAAATTAAAAATGGAGGTGGGGTTATGTAAGAATAAAACCCTATTGTTTTCATGGAGTTAGAGTTCAGGTCCGGGCAGAAGATAACCAATTTGGATTGTAATCGGACAATATTTAGCGGGTAAAATAAACCATAACTTTTATGTCAAAAAATACGAAAATTTCCACTAAACCGCGAATATTTTTGATCCCTGCCAAATCACAAATACATTAAAAGGTCACTTCTGACCATTACATTGATGCTAATAGCCAAGATATATAGTAAAATATATAGTAAAATAGGTACAATATATATGTAAAAGAAATATATCTTAGTTTTTCTCCGTTTAAGTCAAGAGCCGCTGGACATATTTTCACAATTCTCATCAATTCGGAATGGTATCTTGCCAGAAAAGAATAATACTGCAACACTATGTGTTGAGGATATTACATGCAGGTCGCAATTTTCGTGCGATTCTCTCTCATGGGGTTAGGGTCAGAATTAAAGCGTATTGTGTTTGAAGATGTAAATTAAGGGGTTCAAACGAACCAATAACTTAAAATTTTCCTGATTTTGCAGTCGCTCTACAGGTCACAAGAAAAAAATAAATGACACGGAATTTTGAATAAGAAGAGTGTTAAGTTCAGGGAAGTCTAGCATGGTAAAATGGACCACAACTTTCGTGTGAAATTGCTTTCAATACCTAACAGCATGACGGAGTGCGTAAATATTCTGGAAATGCACCCGGTCAAAAAGTTGAAAGGCAGAGCTCTATGACATCATATAAAAAACAAAATCTCCAAAATGAATTTGGATATAAGAGGTCTTTCAGCATATCGTAGTATTATAGGGTATTACATGGTCGGCCCCGCACGGCTATAATCTTTGCTTACTTGTTTTAATTTGTTGTTGAGTAAATTTTTCTCAGTTACTATCCACTCTTTTGAGTTGAGGCAAAAAACATAAAAATCTGGGTGCAGCAACCAAAACCTTCAAAAATTACTACCTTTACTTTCTTGACTTAAAGAATCTCCAACTACAATAAAAACAGTTTAATGGTTTTTACAGAATTTTTTAATTACCAACATTACCCAGAATTACCATATGGGAATTCGACATAGAATTACGGTTGCGGATGCAATTCTTAATTGTAAATAAAATTAAAATTTAAATCCCTTTCTTCTTAATTGTTTTTAAGAAAAAAAAAAGCAAAAGAAAAAGGAATGCGAAACCACTGTTATGTAGGTAGATATGTATGCAATGACAACTCTTTGGATATTAAAGAGAAAACATTCAACAATTTAATATAAAACTTCTTTACAAATCACGACCACATATGAAATATGAATGTGTATGTGTAACAGCTGCTGTCATTTTCTTGGCGTTCAACTGCTTATTTGATTCTGTTGGAATGTTCCTCGCTGAAGGATGAATCGTGTTTAAAACCAGGACTGCATGTCTTGTTTCCAAACTTAGAATGTGTGTGGTCGAGTAGTGTGTATGTATGGAACACAACTATGTGTTTTATATAAAAAAAACTTCTCTGCATGAAGCATACATGCAATAAGAACGAGAATATGAAATATAGCGGCTGGGATTCACAACGCTGCTAAATGAATTTTGAAAAATATGATAAAAACACATTTATTATATTTAGAAAGAAGTTTTTCAAGGCCTAAAACTATATTCAGAAAATTTAAGTAGACCTGTGATTATAGGTGTACAAAAAGTCACTAATGGGTACAATGACTTTTTTTCTAACGGTTACCCAGAAAATCTTGAAATTTTTTATGGAAATCAAAGTTGGGAAGTGGCAGGAAGTGTAGCTTTCAGGTTACGACTTGGAAATGTGTAGTATGTAGTTCACAAAAAGTACTAAAATGTACCAAACATGGCATATATCTGAATATTTGAATTGGTATAACTGTGAGTGTGCAATGTTTACAAAAGAAAAACTTCATACTATAAAGTGTACGATTAGTACTCAATGGTACCTTATTTAAAATATAATGTGGGAAAAGAGCTAGAGGGACACATGCTAGTTGTAATATACCAAAGCTGTCAATTTTAGGAGTGTCACATGAACACATTTTTTTGATTGATATCGCTGTATGCTTTGTATAATATTAGAAACAACATCCTACTTCATAGTCAATAAATAATTAATGTACCAATGTGCCATATGCCCACATTAATTTCTTCATCATGTTAACCGACTTAATTGGGTCTCATGAATATTCAAGGTCAAAATAATAGTTATGGTTTCATGTTGAACACATTTCCATTGACACATGCATGCATACGTATATTTTATTTGTTATCCTTTCATTTGTGTATACGGAAGTTATTGTGACAATAAAATGGATACTAAATTTGTTAAATTTAATTACCTCATGACTGACACCATAACCGCATTTACCACAAAACAGGATTTTGGTTATGCCATCATAATTCACACAAACAGATATAAATTATTCATCTGAACATTTATATGGACATAAATAAATTAACGACGAGAGAAATAGACATAATATATACATAATAGCATTTCCACATAATCAACTATTAACTAATAAACGTAATATTTATTAAAAATTATAATTGGGTGCGTGTGCATGAGCTACCAGATGCCTTATAGATCATATTAGACATGCGCTTATATTAAGAAGTTATATTAAAAAAACCTAGAAAAAAGCTGTAAGTTCGGCAGGGCCGAACTTTTAATACCCTCCCCCATTTGGTACAAATTTGGCAATTTCCAAAAAAAAAAAAAAAAAAAACCGTTAAAAATTCTGTTAAAATCTTAAAAATACCGAATGCTTATACGACGACGTGGGCCTGCATAGGCAACTTTTGTCATAAATTATTACAATATTTAAATGCGAAACTTGAAGAAAAATCTGTTTACAATGTAGCTAAAATCGTCAAAATACCGAATATGGGGGGTACCGTTATATGGGGGCTATACGAAGACGTGGACCTGGACAGACAATTTTCTGGCATGGGCTGAAGTATCCATTACGAACTTCACATGCGAAATTTGAAAGAATCCCTGTAAACAATGCCGCTAAAATCATTAAAATACCGAATATCGGGGGGTACCGTTATATGGGGGCTATATGAAGACGTGGACCTACATGGCTCATTTTTTGACTTTGGATGAAGTATCCATTACGAACTTCAAATACCAAATTTGAAACGATTCCGGTAAACAATGTCGCTAAAATCATGAAAATACCGAATATCGGGGGTACCGTTATATGGGGGCTATATGAAGACGTGGACCTGCGCAGATAATTTTCTGTCTTAGGCTGTAGTATCCATTACGAACTTCAAATACCAAATTTGAAATAATTCCGGTGAATAATGTCGCTAAAATCATCAAAATACCGAATATCGGGAGGTACCGTTATATGGGGGCTATATGATAACTTGGACCTACATGGCCCATTTACGAACTTAACCTGCCTACTGGGAAAATATACATGTGTGCAAAAATTTAGCCTTCTATCTCAATTTGTTCGAAAGATAGCGTGATTACAACAGACAGACAGACGGACATGGCTAAATCGTCTTAGAATTTTACGCTGATCAAGAATATATATACTTTGTTGGGTCTGACATGAATATTTCGAGGAGTTACAAACGGAATGACAAAATTAATATACCCTCCATAGTATGGTGGAGGGTATAAAAAGATTATATACGAGAATTGTGATAAGAGAATATGGATTTTTAAAGGACCATTTGAATAATAGTCGTACATTTTTTATACCCTCCACCATACTATGGAGGGTATATTAATTTTGTCATATAGCCCCCATATAACGGTACCCCCCGATATTCGGTATTTTGATGATTTTAGCGACTATGTTTACCGGAATCGTTTCAAATTTGGTATTTGAAGTTCGTAATGGATACTTCATCCAAATTAAAAAAATGAGCCATGTAGATCCATGTCTTCATATAGCCCCCATATAACGGTACCCCCCAATATTCGGTATTTTAATGATTTTAGCGACATTATTTAGAGGGATTCTTTCAAATTTCGCATGTGAAGTTCGTAATGGATACTTCAGCCCATGCCAGAAAATTGTCTGTGCAGGTCCACGTCTTCGTATAGCCCCCATATAACGGTACCCCCCATATTCGGTATTTTGACGATTTTAGCTACATTATAAACAGATTTTTCTTCAAGTTTCGCATTTAAATATTGTAATAATTTATGACAAAAGTTGCCTATGCAGGCCCACGTCGTCGTATAAGCATTCGGTATTTTTAAGATTTTAACAGAATTTTTAACGGTTTTTTTTTTTGGAAATTGCCAAATTTGTACCAAATGGTGGAGGGTATTAAAAGTTCGGCCCGGCCGAACTTACAGCTTTTTTACTTGTTTTTAAATAATACTTTTAGAGGACCATGGGTCATGATTTTTAAAGAATGATATCAGAGTCTATTTAAATAAGAATAGTATATTAAAAAAAATAAATAAGACATTGGCGTTGATTTTTTAAAGAATATTTTTCAAGGACTATTTAAGTCATAGGCTTTGATTTGTTAAATAATATTCTTTAAGGACCATTTCCAATATCAGCGTGGATTTTTTAAATAACATTTTCAAGGGTCATTTCCAGTCATGACTATGGATTTTTTAATGAATATTTTTCCAGGACCATTTAAGTCATAAGCATGGATTTTTAAAGAATGTTTTTCCAAGGCTATTTCCACTATAACTGTGAAATTTTTAATAAATATGTTTCAACTACCATTTCCACCATAAGCGGGGATTTTTTAAAAAAAAGTTTTCATTTAAGTAGGAATTGTGGATTTTTAAAGAATATTTTTAATTACGTCAGAATTGTGGATTCATTGAAGAAATTTTTCTTGGATCATTTGAATCATAATTGTGGACTTTTTAAAGACTATTTTTCGATAACCAATTAAGCTATAATCGCGAATATTTTAAGGACCATTTATTATTTATAAATCATTATTATTTATGAAACTCAATTATTTGAAAAAGGTTTCTAAAGCCATATTTCTGAGTCTTAATTCGGAATTTTTTAAAAATATTTTTCGTGGTACATCAGAGCCATACTTGGTAGCTTTTAAAGAATATTTTCCAAGTAAAAAATACATTTTCATGAAATTTTTGATTATTTTGGGGAGGATCATCCTTGCTAAACCGTTGAATTTTTTGAAAGGAACATCTGAACCAAAATTGTGGAATTGTATGTAGCCTAAGCTTATCTATATATAGGGTATTTAAAGTCATCTACCCTTTTAAGACATAAGAAGTCAATCAGGAGATGCATGCTCATCCTTCCAGTAGCTTTTTCGCAAAGTCATAATATAAAGTTCAAATTATCTCTGGTGTAATATTCATATTAGACTTTTGTCAGGAACGTTCTGTGTTCGTTTTATGTTGTTGACCCATTGCCGTTACCACCAATATCTTTCGTAAAATGTTGTCTTAGTGTCCGATTTTCTTCGACCTTATTTTGACTTATGTTACAGCGATATGGAGAATAGAAAATATCCGTCCACACTTTCTTGTATCACTCCGAGCAATTTAAAATTCAATGAAAACATTTTATAATTGTTTACAGGTACCAGATATGTTCCAAGCTTCGTACGTGGTTATATCTTTATCGAATTTAGGTACGAAGGGAAAATTGAAAATATTAAAACAATGTTTCGCAAACCTTTCCTCAAGAAAGGTAAACATTTTTCACAATGTAATGTTCTGTATTCCATTATTTCAGGTATCTCCTTGAAAAAGGTTCAACATTTCCCAAAAAAATTAATCCAAACATATCTTCAAAGAATAGTTTTGGAAAACTATACACGTGGATTTAAATAGTGCCGATTTTTTCGAAATTCGAAAAACTATCAGACAATTTCCAAAATAGATTTTTTTCGAGTAAAAATCCGAGACAATTGCAACGGTCGAGTATTAAAAAAATAAAGTTGTGCTGAATTTTACTCGGTTTGTGCTCATTTGTGCCGTTAACATTTTATCGATAACTTTACCATTTCCAAAAAACGATATTTTTGAAAGTATGTTAGAATTGTCAGTTTAGGATTTAAGAAAAAAAATAAATAAATCAAAATCTGTGTTTGTTGTGCTCGATTTGTACTAATTTGTGCCGTTTAATTTTTCCAACATATCTAACTGGTTTTATTACATGCCAATTTCGAAAAAAGTGGTGATATTTGTAAAAATGCAAATTTCGAGATACGGTAATATGTGCTGACTTGTACTCGCCTAGCACAATTTTTCTTCCATGCACATTTACTCGCTAAAAATCGAAAAAATTGTTTAACTTATGCAAATATGTGAATTTTTAAAATCTGTTCTGAATTGTGCTCACCTTATGGAAATTTGTATCTCTACTCGTTGAAATCAAAATCGCATATTTAGAAACACGATATCGAAAAATTAAATGTTGTGCTAATTTGTGCTAGCCCAGCATAATTTCTCGTCCATATATTGCATAATTTGTATTTGAAGAGATATCGACAAAAAACACGAGCATAAGCCGAGTATAATTCATCAAAAATTTCCTTTTTCGAAATTCGAAAATTGCAATTCCGACGGACACAACATAGTGTTCATGCTACCATACCTGAAATAGCATTTTTAAGAAAACAACAAATATTTCTCAGCAGTTTGTTGAGGAGTTTAAGACATATACATGTTTGAAGTAGCATGCAACTTGCCTCTATCTACGGCGAATTTGGGCAGTCAAATATTTCCTAAAGTTTATATTCGAAAGCTTTATATTGTTTTGTTGTCGCTCAGCTAGACTCCGTGATACAAAATCACTTTCATTCACAAATTCACTTATCTATCGCATTGGTATGAACTCATTTAATAGGATTTTTTGGCTATTTACTTTTATCAGCATTAAATTTAATGTTACCTTATCTCTCTTTTACAGGCCACAAAAGGCGGAAGCATATCCCCTACCAACATTGTTGTTTTATGGGCTTTTGTTTTCACTTGAATATTTCACACCGTTGGGTTTGTCGGTCACTCAACATGATGACATTGTATCCTAAAAAAGGAGGTCTACAATAATTTTTCATCACAACAGAATTGTGGTTTATGTCGACTTACACACACCAAGCGCAATCAATAAGGTTTTACAGTTTAACTATTAAACGAATGAATGCCATAACATTTAGATGGGAAATGTGAGAGGGTAAATGTGTGTTGCAAGTTACAACGTTAACATGTTTTCAATAGTTGTAAAGTATTTACGCCCTCTGTCGCACTATTTGAAATTCAAAACAATATTTGAAAATCTATTTCAAATCTATTAGAGAATGCATTTTCCTATCTCCAAAAGTCAAATTTAATCAAACAAAAGCGTTTATGTATTTGTCATTTCTTCAAGAAAATGTTTTCAATCGAATGGATATTTTGATATTTTTCACATAAAAGTTAATATTTGATCTGTTGCAGGACATGCAAGAATTTAATACTTTTCGATTATTTTGGGAAAGGAAAAATTCGTTATCGTAGTAAAAAGTTTTACATTGTTGAAGATCTGAAAGAGAGAAACTGTCTTACTTGCTCAATACTCAACTCTAAAATCTAGCAAAATTCCGTGCAGATTGCTCGGCATATAAAGGTCATTTCATCTCAAATACTTAGCTAACATCTCCAAAATATAAAGACCTCTATTCTGACCCTAACCTTAACTCTATGCAACCTATAGTTTGATTACAAATGAATAAGGAAATATGAAGGGACAAAACTTCTTGTCCCAATCAACCTTTAATACCATCAAAACATACTGTCATATACAACCTATAATCCATAACCCAACTATATACCTGTAACCACATTCTCCCCCTTTATTTCCTCCATAAAAATTACTTAAAGCTTTCCCTACTTACCATAACACTCCAATGACAATCTTGAGTTGATGTTACCTTAAATTTGCAATTAACCCAGCTGCATTTGTTGCTGACATCTTCGAGTCGTAATAATTTATCGAAACAATCATTAACTGTTGAGAATCTAGTGGTCCTAAACAAGTACATACTTACTTGTTGGTTTGGATGGATGTCAAGAACATTAACGACAACAGCAACTAAAGCAAAAGCACCTCCAACAACACGAAGATCATTGTCTTAAGAAAAAAAAAGTTCTCAATGGTAACATTGAAATGTCACTTATACCGCCAAGTGGTTTTCGCTGGCTCAGTCGATGCAAATTGACTTGGTATCTGTGATCTTTCCTCGCATCAATAATGCCTTTCAATGCTCAGACAATGTCATTGTTCCTGTAAAGGCATTGTTCTTTATCCACATCGCTTCATCATTGATGGATTCAAGTGGTATCAACAACCATCCAACCAGCCAACTCACACATTCAATTCAAGGCATTCCCTTTTTGATTGTTTCTCACTGTCTCTCTCTCTTATTCGTGCTCTTCTTATACATCTTCAAAATGTTCTTGAAAGTTGTTTAAATTTGTTCAAGGATCAGAAATACATTAAACTTGGAAAATGTTTGAAATCGTTGACAAGTTCATTGGACTTCATTAGGAAATAATGTTTAATCATATCGCCTTGCTCTGGTGTTAAAGACCGAAAAGGAGAATTGTTAAATATTTGTATAGGCCTTCTGGTTATGATTCGTTTGTATCGAAAAAAAGAGTTTGAAAATGAAAAATAAAATCAAATTTTGTGGGAAAAGAAATAAAGTCAACATGACAAAAAAAAAAAAAAATCAAAAATATGTCAAGGAAAACATTGTCATATTATTTGAAAATTTAATATCTTTGTTACAAAATTTATTAGAAGGAATCTTTGAAGAAACATAATTCCACCTTCACATGAAGCTGTTTTATACATATCGTTAATCAAACGCGCAGTGAGTAGAAAATTTAAATTGTTTAACTAAATACCTTTGATTTTTGCCCAGTAGGTGAAGAATATTTTTTTACCCTCCACAATAATTTCGCCATTCCGTTGGGCTTGTTGAGGAGTTAATATGTCTATGATTATCATAAAATATATAATGGTGTTAGTCCGTCTATCTATTAAGATAAGGAAAATATATTGGTATTCGAAATTATTTAACTGAACCAACCAATATCACTTAGCGGTATAATTGATATTTCAATGCCGCCATTGTTAATTTTTCTCTCGTTTAAAGTTTACATTGGGAATTTATGTGAATTAGATCGTACCAACTATTAACCATGGTATGACTTCGATAAGGATAATATAAAAAAAACAAGTAAAAAAGGTGTAGTTCGACCGGGCCGAACTTTGAATACCCTCCACCATTTGGTACAAATTTGGAAATTTCCAATAACAATAAAATCCGCTAAAAATTCTGTTAAAATCTTAAAAATACCGAATGTAGCCGCATATTACGACGATGTGGACCTGCATAGGCAGCCTTTGTCACAAGCTATTACAATATTCAAATGCGAAACTTGAAAAATTATGTTTATGTAATTATGTAGCTAAAATCATCAAAATATCGAATATAGGGAGGTACCATGGTGGTTATAAAACGTGACAATTTTCTGTTTTTTATTTCAATTATCCAATACGAACTTTAAATAAAAAATTTGAAATAATTCCGGTAAATAATGTCGGGGGGTACCGTTATATGGGGGCTATACGAAGGCGTGGACCTGCACGGACAATTTTCGGTCATAGGCTGTAATATCTATTACGAACTTCAAATACAAAATTTAAAATAATTCCGGTAAATAATGTCGCTAAAGTCATCAAAATACCGTATATGGGGGCTATACGAAGACGTGGACCTTCATGACCCATTTTCTGTTTTATCCTGTAGTATCTGTAATGAACTTCAAATACCAAATTTTAAACAATTCTGGTAAATAATGTCGCTAAAATCCTTAAAATACCGAAAATCGGGACGTACTGTTATATGGAGGTTTACGAAGACGTCGACCTACATGGGCCATTTTCAATACCAAAAGTCCTGCAGACATAATACGCATTTGAGTTACATTTTATCAACCTACTTCATTTCGTTCGGAAGCTAGAGTGATTTCCACAGACGGACGGACATTGCTAAATCGACATAGAATTTTAAAAAAATATATATACTTTGTGTGGTCTAGAATGTATATTTCGAGGTGTTACAAACGGAATGACAAACTTGATATACCCTCCATACTATGGTGGAGGGTATAAAAATATTTATTGGATATATACCGGACCTAGTTTTACAAATTGGAAAAAATCGGTTGAGTAAAGAAGCATCTTTTCAATTTGGCCTGACATTGCATATATGGTGAGCAAAAACCATCAAATAATATAAAGATATGTATTGAAGGATATTAAAACCTGAATAAAAAAATATAAAAAATCTCGATACAATTTTTAATGTACCTGTTTCTAGACTGAATTTGGTCGGATGTGCCAAAATCCATGTAATTTGATCTAATATTGGCCATTTGGTGCACAATTAAACCGAAATAGGTTGAAGATGTGTATGGCGGCTATATTTAAATTTAAAGCGATTGTAAGCAATTTCAATAGGGTTTGTCCTTGGGCCAAACAAATACAGTCTGGAAAATTTCATCTTAATCGGATAATAAATGCGACATGCATTTTGTTCTCAAGAAAGAAAGACGGACTGACATGCATAATTCGACTCAAAAAAGCATGTAGCCTTTATTTGATCATTAAGAATATATATTCGTTATGGGGTGCAAGACTAATATTATGAAGGTATTGTAAGGAGGACGACAAATTTATAGCTGAATAATAAATAAAAATAATGACATCTAGATTTTTTAATTTAATCCAATTTTATGGATGAACGGATGGTCAGATATCGGATATATATCAAACGTATATTAAATTGTTGGTAACAATGTTAAGTATTCCCATTATCGCCATGGAAAAGGTGGGATATATTATCCTTTTATCAACATTTGTTATAAGATCCTGTATCTAGGCATTTTTTGACAGATGTCCACCTTTGTTTAAAT
Source organism: Musca domestica (assembly GCF_030504385.1). Taxonomy (NCBI): domain Eukaryota; kingdom Metazoa; phylum Arthropoda; class Insecta; order Diptera; family Muscidae; genus Musca; species Musca domestica. The sequence goes on along the minus strand of NW_026712406.1, from coordinate 51,076 downwards.
AAATATTTTCATTTGGTCTAAGGGGACTTTCATATGCCTAATAATTAAGTATTTTTGGCCATGTTTTGTTGTTGATTATTTTTTATTTTTTATCACATTGAGAATAAGAAAGACAAAAATATTTCCAATATTTTCCTCACCACGTTCTCGAATATTCCTAAAGGTTTCTTCAATAAATAATTTGTTGTTAAGCAGCCATAAATATTTTCGGAGATCCCTTCAATGGCGTTGGTATTTGTCTTCACAAAATTAGACGAAATACCTAAAAAAATATAAAGTTTCCATTATTTAAAATAAAAATGTTCATCAAAGCAAACTTAATTTTTTCCTTAAGGAATGTCTAACTTCTTTTGTGGTTTGTGATTACGGAGTTAAATGCGTTGTGTGTGTTTGTAAGTGATTTCGTATAAATGAAAAAATGGACTAATTATTCGTCTTACCTCTTTAAAGCTGCATTTCGCATACTTTAATTTTAAAAGAACAACTTACTTAGTTGACTATTTTTTATTCAAATCCAATTAAACTGAAACCCACCAAGTCATAAATATTTAAAGGAATGTAAATATCTAAATGAATACCACTAAAAACTGTTCCACGCTCTCATCTGAAAACGACAGGTCATTAAAAAAACATAATAAAAATCATGGAGGCCCATGCACAAAGAATTTACACATGTTTAATTGAACAACCCACCTCAGCAACACTTTTTGCTAAGTTATTTTCTTTCATTCAAAAGCCATATGTCCTAAAAACTATGTCCATCCAATATCAAGCTGACTACCATTTTGAGCACCACAGTATTTGTAAACGAAAAAACTTACATAAAGAGAATCGCAAATCCTCAGTATTGACATTGAAGATGAAACAAACTTCAAAGGATGCTGACAAAGTCGGGATAAAAAAAAATTAAAAATAATTTACCACAACCACTAACATTGGGTTCGCGTTGTGCGTATAAAATTTCATTCTCAGCAGGAAGTGGAATTTGAACTTTTTGTTAACCACTACAAACATATAAGTGTTCTTCGTTTGAGTTTCTAAGGTGATATGGCAACAGAAAAACATATACATACATACATATGCATATATGTACAAATTTTTCACATGCACTTACAAAACTTTTACAACTTCTCACTCAAGTTTCATAACTTTTTTTATATTTTTTCATTTTTGTAAAACTTTTCAGACCACATTCAATATAACATCTTATTATGTTGGAGAATATAAATGAATGTGATGGAGAATAAAAGAAATTGTTTCTCTTTAACATTTACATCAGAATTATGACAGTAGATTGGTATTAGTTATATGTTTGTCAAAATATTTATGAAACACGTAAAAGAACTTATGTGTTTCCACATGAACTCGAAACTGTTTAAGAACAATTACGTTGTGGAAGAAAACACGTCAGGTTCTTTTTTTTTGGTTTGCTTTTCAGATATACACAGTCCTTAGCAATCGAAAACCATTTATATTCAGTTCACCATATTGAACTAAGATGTTATTTTCACAATACATATATAAAAAATAAGAAAAGTAAATATTTTGCTTTTGAATATTGATATAACAGACTCAGTACTTCAGTGTCTTATAATAAACAAATAAAAAAGTAGTAAGTTCGGCGGACCGAATTTTGAATATCCTCTACCATTTGGAATGAATTTGGAAATTTTCAAAAAAAAAAAAAGAAAATAATAATAATAACAATAACAATTATAATAATAATAATAAAATAAATAAATAATTAAATAAAAAAACTAAAATCCGTGAAAAAAAACTTTATTTAAAACTTAAAAATAGCGAATATAGAAAATCGACGTTCGGGTCTATACGAAGACGTGGGCATGTATAGGTTATTTTTTCATTTCCTTTTTTGCCATTACAATATACAATTCGACATGTGGAAAAAACCCGGCGAATAATATAAAATCATCAAAATAACGTATATAGGGAGGTACATGGACCTGCACAGACAATTTTCCGTCTTAGGCTGTAGTATCTATTACGAACTTCAAATACCAAATTAAAACATTTCTGTGAATAATTTCGCTAAAATCATCAAAATACCGTATATCGGGAGGTGCCGTGATATAGCGTGGACTTGCACGGACAATTTTCTGTGGTAGGCTGTAATATCCATTACGAACTTCAAATACGACATTTGAATTCCGGTGAATAATGTCGCTAAAATCATCGAAATACCAAATATACTGACGTACCGATATATGGGGGCTGTTCGAAGACATATACCTGCATACAAACATTTTTGTCATAAGCTGTAGTACCCATTATGAACTCTAAATACGACATTTGAAACAATTCTGGTGAATAATAAATCTAAAATCATCAAAATACCAAATATCGGGTGGTACCGTTGTATGGGGTCTATACGAAGACGTGGACCTGCATAGGTAATTTTAGTCGTAGGCTGTAGTACCTATTACGAACTTCAAATACGAAATTTGAAAAGATTCCGGAGAATAATGCCGCAATAGAGAGATCCTTACAGAAAACTGTACAAGTTTTGTCATAGACCCATATATCCGTACCTCGCTACATTGGATATATTGATAACTGTTTAGTGTTGCCACTATTCGTTGATAGAAAAGTATTTACATAGGCCCACATTTTCGTCAACCTCCCTAAATAATTGCACCAAATGATAATCTGTATTTCTTTCACCGAAATTGTTACCAATTTAGTATTTAGAGTTCGTAACTAGTATCTCACTCAACGGCAGAAAATGACTTATACAGCTCCATATCTTCCTATATCCAACATTATATACGGTACCTTCCGATAATTATCGCAAAATTGGTATTTGGAATTTACAACTGGAAGAATCAGAATTGTTTTTAAAATTTTCCAAGCTCCTTCCAATTGATGGAAAATATTAAAAGACCCGCCCGACCGAACTTAACTGCTTTCTTACTTGTTTTAATAATAATTTTAATTTACAGTATATTTACATATAATGTTTGATTCCGTTTAAATTTCAGAAAATGACGAAAAAAAACCCATCTTGCACCTTTTACAGCTTGTTGTATGGCCGTGTGTTGTGCCAGTTTGTGTGTTCTTTTTTGAATTTTGAACATAGTTCCATTACTTCTTTTATTTAATTGAGTGACTTGAAAAATGGATATTTTATCTAATGGTGCGTATGATTAACGTTAGAAGTTCCACATTTGGAATTGCATTAATCATACGCAGCATGTCAAGAACATGAGTATCAAACCAAACAATAACATCAATACTAACCATGACAAGGCCATGAAAAATCGTAGTTTTGAACATAGTGGTATTTTACAGGGGAGAATCCACGAATAGGACTAGTTCCAAATAAAAAAATACAAATTTTATTAAAAAAAAAACCTATATCACAAGCAATTTACAAATTTAACTTCAAAATCGAGGTTAGTTTTCACTCAATAGATATAAGAACAAACGAAATTTCAAAATTAAACAGATGTATAGCGAATATAAATGCTATAGGGTCGTTTACCTTATTTTCTTCGTTGAATTTTAAAATATATAACAGATAAAGTATATATTCATATAAAAAGTAAACTATTTTTAAACTCAAATATATAATTGATATGTTACACATGACATTTTTAAAGAAAACACCTCAAAAAAGTTTAAATATACACAATAAATTTATATTGAAACAGATTTTGGCTTCATACCCAAAGCGATTTTTCTAAACTTTTCTTAATATACAGAATTCAAAATACTTTTAATAATAATATTGAAATATATAATTTTATTGTAAATTTTGCAAAATAATGCCCGATTTCCAATTATATTCAATATATTTACTTGTTATTTTATTTGAAATTATTAAGAACATTCAATATTGAAATTTATTCAAAAGAATTCAATTTTTGTTTTCACAAAACAACAAAACTAATCATAAACATGCCAAAAGGACTTTAACTTTGTCCTACATAATTTATTTCATTTCAGATTGTTATTGTTCTTACAGTTCATGATTTAATAAAAAGTTATGGAATTGTAGAATTTCCGGCAAATGATATTCCTAATCCATGTTCGTTTTCACATATTTTCCTAAGATTTTTTTTTTTTTATTTCACCAATTCAATTGTGTAACACAAACGATATAAAATGTCGTGTTATACACATTTGATGATTGTCAATAAAAATATACGGAAATGAAATTTGTTTTCAGCAGAATTTGTCACTTAATGGTAAGAATATAGCATGACATAAAAATATACAAAGAAAATATATTGAAAATACTATGTCGTAAGTGACATAATCTCAAACAATGTGAGTCTTAATTTTTAATAGGCAATCGTGAACAAAAATTACAAAAGTTACTTGAGAAGGGAATAAAATAATTCTAAATTTAAGAAAAATAAATATTTGTTACTTAGGTGGTTGTTTTAGTAAAATTTCGTCGTGCGTCGTAAACGTTGACAATTAAGCTGTAGTAAAACCATTGCAGAGGGACATGCCTTTAAGTTCAATCTACCTAAAAGCTCCATAATATAAACTGGAAACTTTTTTCAAGGAAATTAATTATCCATTAAAAAATACCTTTGCGGCATTATATGGATCTTATATCGACACAAATATACCCCTTCAGTGTATTACTATATGTATCACAAAGATTATATATCACAAAAAATATAATTTATTACGTATCGAAAACTTCTTTTAATTTGAAAGAATGAACACATTTATTAAATATTTTTTTCGCATTTTGAGGAGAAAAACACCGAAGCAATTGACAACCATATAATCTTGCTCATGATTCGTATAAAAATAGAACCCAATTGTAATTATAAGATTTCCAAGATTCTTCAATATGTTGAAAATTTGTGGAGGAAGTATAAAAATATCTTCATATAAATTATCCATTTAGGTACTTTTTTCCAAAAACAAAATTTTGATTACTCATACACGCATCAAAAGAAATTATTCAAAATCTGAAATAAAAAAAGTATTTTCTGTGGAACGAAATCGCTTAACCGATATGTGGCGGGGAAAATTATATGTCAGTATACCGACAAAAAGTACTTCATTTGTGGGAATTTACCAAAAAGAGTGGTGCGATATTTTCCATTTTTCTACCTAACCTAGGTGACAAGAAATTATACGATGCATTCGGTTTATAAGTGGGGTCAAGATTTACAAGAAGAATCGGACCGATATTGTCCAATGTCACACCTGAAAGTTTGAGCGGTACTGTAGATACTGTCACTAAATGAGGGCAAAAGTACAAAAAAAATTAAAATTTAGACAATTTTTTATGTCAGTTGTAAGTTTTTATTCAGCCTCAAGACAAGCTTTTCAAACCAAGTTAAATTAAACCGCTTGATGAACCTCCTATATGAATATTGCAATTGATTTTCTGACTGTTTGATGATTTTTCAACATTTTTCAGCATCAAATTAATTTAATAATATTACCTTATACATATTAGGAGATAATACTATTTCCATGCAAATGAGAAAAAATAACCTTTACTTTCAGTTTATTATCCCAAAAATATATTTATCAATTTAAATCCTTGCTCTTAGTAGCGACTTACGCTCAATATCAGTATAATTTTTTAGTTAACTAACTACAATTCCCACACAATAATGTCAGCTGTCAGCTAAAACTGAAACGGAGATAAATGTTGCATGATTGAAATTCACCATTGATTTATTCGTTACGAATTGTAATATATATTTTGCTAGGAGAATTGTTTCCAAATGGCTCCAAATTAAATGGAAACTGATGCAATTCTTTGAAACCATCAGCCATACAAATTGCCACTTAATTTTTAATGCAACGTTACAGGTGTTTGCAATTTGTTATGGTCAGTAGATTCGTTATTACTTTTTTTTTAAGGGAAAACATAAATTAAGGAACATTTTGCAATACTCGTACATACAAACGTCCATATTCAGGGAAGTTGGATGCTGGAATTACACATGTGGAATTATTTTTATTAAAATATATCCTTTACATTTATTACGTACACACACAATTGATGAGTTGGTGGGTGTATACTCAAAATAATACAATGTATTTTAAACCGGAAGAGGAATTGTCTCTTTGCAGAAAAGGATAAATCCAAATTAATAGCGTAAAAATGATAAATTTAAAAATTTTTCAGTTTAACTTTTGAAATGTACAATAGTTATGTTTTATTTGGAATATTTTTTTTTTTTGACTTACTATTTTCGAATGTACATTTGTAGTGTTTTTTTTAATTGTAATATGATTTTAGATTTAGATTTATGATTTAGATTTTATGTATTTATTTGGTAAGAGGAACTATACAAATATTATCATTTCAGAAGAGGATAAGATATGAAAAGAAATTTAATATTATGTCGCATACGAACGTTTCTTTTTCAATTTCATTAAGTTTGTTGAATTGACTCGATTTTGCAGTTAAAGCAAAAATTGCAGTTAAAGCAAATTTTCGGGATTCTGCCTTTTGCTTGAGTGTTGCTGAATAAGCCAGTTCATAGATGATAATCTTTGTATACAGAAATTTTAAATCTGTGGTTCTTTTGCGGTTTATTGGTTGCAAATGAGCCCTAAAGCCCTGATTTCAAGGTAAACCGGTTGTTTGGTTTGGCTTAAAAAGTTCCCAATTTCGGGCTGAGTATGTATATAAATTATCACGGGCTGAAAGTATATAAATGGGGGATACGCCATATCTTGTTATACAACCAGTAAAAAATTTCACCAGAGACCTTCAAATATTCTGCACTGATTTACTTTTCACATTTGGCAAATAATAATAATACCTCCAAACACGCTTGCTATTAAAAATAGTTTTACTAAATATATATGCAACATCTTCATTCGTTTAATCATGCAAAACCCTCCAACAAATAACATCAACAGGCATAATGCGGAAATGTCAAAGGTGAAAAGCCCTGCTGACTAATCATAATTTAAATTTCCATCAACATCGCAATGTTTTAACTTCTTAACAAAATGTTGTCAGAGAATTCATTTTTAGTAGATCCTTAATTTACAATTTTCACGAAGCAAGCAGAACAATCGACCATTTAAGGCATTTGACATTTTGCACACAGTCAGAGTTTTCATTTCAATTTACATAATTCAAGTGGAATTTAAATATTTATCACTCAAGAGACAGATCTTTCAACAACTAAGTATCACTGCCACATTAAGGGTGTGTTGGCAAACAACTGTGACTGATTGCATTCACAAGGTGGGTGGCTGTAAGTGTGTATGTATGTATGCCTAGTAAACAAATTTCCATAAAACAAGTGTTGTTCGTGTTTGAGATCTTTGTTATTGTATTTATTTCAATATTCCAATTCCTCTGCCAGGTAACTGTTTATTTGCAAATGGAAGTCTACTGTTGTCGATTAAATAATTAAAAGCTTTGCGTAGTCTGTGATTAATGAAACAGAAATATGTGGGATTAAAATTTAAGATTTAGCAATGTGGCAAAAATAAATAAACAATTATTTATTAGATTTGAAAGCAGAGAAAATTAAACGATTGATAGAATTTGGAGAAATCCATTCACCACAAATTTGTATACATTTAACTTTGACCTCCTCAATATTATTCGTTTATCCTTGGAATAACTCAATTCCAGGGTATTCGATTTTATAATATCATTATTAACAAACCATTGTCAATTTACTTTACCCAGGATCAAATTAAATTCATAATTCGTTCATTTGATAACTGACACAAAATATGCCTGAAAAATATTTTACCAATATTTCATAATTGCTTGGTTACATAAATTATTTATAACGAAAACTGGAATCTGTTATATGTAGAATATAATCGACACTTGTGAAGCCACATAATAATTAATTAAATAATATATTTTGAGGGAATTTCGAATATTAAGTGAAATGCAATCGATGATATGTTGCATGTGTATGTAAAGGGGTGAAATGAATGTAGACATGTGGAACTCCAAGTGGGTTCAGTTTTCGGTTAGTAGATAAAAGCTCCAAAAGGAATTTGGGTTTTCAGACCGAACTAAATTTCTGAAATTTGATTTTTAAAAAAGTTTTGATAATATTTCAAGAAACCATTAAAAATGTCCTTGTTATACCCTCAGCCATATGGCTACAGAGGGTTTTTATCATTTAATATGGTCAAAAGGTGCCTAGTGGAAATAACGGTTTTAGACCCTAGGTTTCTTTGGACCAAATCCGTTGCAGAACATTTGGGGTCGATCTAGCGATGTCCGTCCGCCCGTCCGTCTGTCTGGCTGGTGCGCAAGATAACTCTCGAATGGAGTATCCGATTTGGTCCAAACTTGGTACATCGTATTATTTTGTCAAAATTAGATCGAGTTCGGAGATGGGCAATATCCACTCCTCATGGTACCTCCCCACACAAAGGGCCAAAGTTTTAAATAACCAAAACGTTTATAAAATCCTAAATAAGCATTAGGTTCTCTTTATATTTCACACATCCCATTATTTGCACTAACAAAAGATCCGTTTTGAAGATTTTGAATATCCATGAAGCTCATAAAAAGCGAAATTGGCATCTGATTCCATTCAAGACTTGGTACATTCCAATATTTCCATCAACTCAACCCAGGCCCATTCCTTCGGAACCTATTGCATAAGAGGTTAAACATTTGAATAATCATAACACAAGTTAAAATATTTTTAAATAAACAAACATTGGCTGAGGGTATACATCTGTCGACAAAACCGACCCATACTATTTTACTTCTTTTTTGCTGTAATAATTATTATTTTTAGTGTTGCATGGTGTTCTTGCTGAGTCTACCACTATTATTTTGGTTAAACTGTGTTCTTAAACTGTATTTTCAAATAATTCTCTACTTATCACTAAAATGTTCGATGTGAATTTTCGTTGGCTTTATTTAATAGTAATAAGTTGTCATTTTACAAAAGCAGCATGTTAAGAAAGTACAAAATAATAAACAATGATTTTTTTTTGTTCGAACTTGTACAAAGAATTCTTAAATGTAATTTATGTAACGTTTTTTTTTAATTTAATGTTGTTTTTGGGAAAATAATTTTTTGTTATGGGATTTTTATACCCTACAACACTATGTGTTGGGGGTATTATAAATTTGATTGGGCCAGAATTTAAGTAACACCTCGAAATATTGGTTTCCCATATAGGAAAGTATATATGGATCTTCCTAGCTCGCCGAGCTGAGTCGATCTAGCTATGTATGTCCGTCCGTCCGTCCGTCTGTCCGTCTGTCCATGTTAATTTGTAATCACTTTACAGGTCGCAATTAGGGTCCGATCTTCACGAAATTTAGAATGGAGGTGGGGCTAGGGTCAGAATAGAACCCTATTTCTTTTGTAGATGATCGCCAAATGTTTAGGGGTTGAAATGGACCAAATACTGAAAAAATGTCGGATTTTGCAGCAGCTATATAGGTCGCAATTATAGAGCAATCGACGCGGAATTTCGCATGTAGCTAGAGTTTAGGGCGGGGAAGAAGCCTACCAATTTTGGGTGGTCATCGGATAATATTTAACGGGTAAAATATACAATATCTTTTTTGTTGAAAAAATTCAAAAATTTTCATTAAACCGCGAATATTTTAAATCCCGGCCAAATCACAAAGCCATGACAAGGTTACTTCTGATCTTTACATCAACAAATCGGATATATAGCAAAATATGTGCGATATATATGTCTATCAAACAAGATATGCTTGAAAAATCTCATATATGTCGAGAACGGCTGAACTGATTTCGACAGTTCTCATTATTTCAGAATGGCCTCTTGGCAGGAAAGAAAAAACGTCTAAAAATCGCATAGAAATATCTCTCTAAAGATAAAATATTGATTTTGTAACATTTTCATATTTTTAAATTTTGTCATATTTTTGGCATATTTTCATTTTGAATTAAACATTTGGTAATATTTCTGCAGCTAACAAAACTAAGTAGTTAGAATATCAGGATATCATATACAGATCGCATTTATGGCCCGATGCTTACGAAATTTTGCATGAGGATTAGATGAGGGTCAGAATAGAGGCCTTCTCTTTTGGGAGATGATCGCCATATATTTAGGGGTTGAAATGGACCAAAAAGTGCAAAATTGTCAGCAGGCCATAATTATCGCCCGATCCTCACGCACATTTGAATGGGGGTTACCACACATTGCAAAAGCCAAGCAGTTTCGGATGGCCCTACAAATAAATAAATCTTAATCTTTTGCCACTTCCGAGTGATTATAGGTCTTTGGGAAATATTGGTTCCAGATCTAGGAAGACCATTTACGTGCAACATCTACCAATAAATTGGAAATGAGAAAATTAGTTTAAGTTGCTATTATTCGAAAATTAGAGAACGAAACCTGATGGTTTTCTTTTATTATTTGTCACAATATCTTGTGGAATTCTTTCGAGTATTTCGCCTATATAAACTGTATCATTTATTATAGTGTTGTAGGGTATTCAACGGTCGGCCCTGCTCGACTGTAGCCTTTGCTTACTTGTTTATTTTATATTTAGAATATAAAAAATTGTTGTTGTGGAAAATGAAAATAATATCCCGAACTGTACTTTTCTTATTTACATTTTGGTTGATTTGTGTAAATAAGGTAATACATTCCATTTAGGACTATAAACAATATTTGTTTTGGTTTTGCAAATTACAATTTCATCATCTACAAATGTATCTAGTTTAAAATGTATTTAATTTAAAATAGAAATATTTCCCTTAATTAAACTCATCTCTAATAGATAAGTCATTCCTTTGTAGTGGTGGTCTATTTTTATCTCTGCTAATAGAATTTATTAACCATAATTGAAGAAACTGTGAATCATTGTCATCCTACACCCCAAGGTATTGCGAAATACAGTTAAACAAATGTCACTTTTTCCACTCCAGTTTGAACTTAGAATTTCATTTCCCCACAAGGACTTGTTGGTTTTGTAGTTTATGTTGAAAATGTGGTGTGCGTAACTGATATCATCAAGTTGCCTCGAAGAAAAGGACACTCTCTGCAAATTGTCACGTTTTAAGAATTTTTTTAATTAAATGAGAATGTTGTTGGGTGGTACTTTAATTTATTATTTTTACCACTTGATTCAAAGACGTCATGTGTTGTGAAAATAATGTTATATTTAGAATTAAATTTACTGAAATTTTTTCAGGACTTCTTGATCTATTTTTATAAAATATGAAGAGGACATTCAATTTTTGCTAGAGGTTTTGCATTAGTGCATTTAAATCTGGAAAAATTGACAAAATTGTCAAATAAGACATATTTAATCAACTGTCGTGGTAAAAGAACACACGTAGGTAGCACTAATCACTATTTATAAAATAAATTAAATAACATCAGAAAATGTATGGTGTTATAGAAGCTATATACAATCTGTTTCTATCTCATGTTTTGGAGCAAATGTGTGAAATGTCAAGCCTAAAACTATAGAACTTGGGAACCCGTTTTTTACAAATTCCCAAATCGTATTAGTAGTCAACCCTATGCTAAAGTATAAGTTTATCCCCAAACGTAATAATATATTTTCCCAAAATGTTTAATAAATACATGCCAAATTTTAAGATTCTGGATTTAGATGTTTGTTCTGGGCATTACTGACATAATCATTACCTCATTTTTTTTTTCAAATTATAGTCCCTATATAACGGTTCCGGTTTAATATGTAATTTCATATTTCATTTTCACGGTTGTTTAACTCCTCGAAAATAAGTTTAATATTGATCCACTATTCGGTCTAACCCAATAAAACGATACTTTCTGACAATTGGTATTTTTAAGTTCCGATCCTAATTTTCAAGTTAATTGGCTGTAAGTTAACATTTTAGGTTCTCTGCGAATAGACTAACTCCACTTAAAAAAAATTCAATATTGACATATAAATTTTGTAAGGTGGAGGGTATAAAATGTTTTACCCGACCGAACTTAACTTCATGATTTTATACCCTCCACCGTAGTGTGGAGGGGATAAAAAGTATGTCATTCCTTTTGTAATACCTCGAAATATACATTTTAGACCCCACAAGGTACATATATTCTTGATCAGCATGAAATTGTATGTCGATTTAGCGATGTCCGTCCGTTTATCCGTCTACGGAAATCACTCTAGCTTCCGATCGAATTGAAGTAGATTGATAAAATTTAATTCAAATGTATATTACGTCTACAGGATTTTGGTATTGAAAATGGGCCATGAAGGTCAACGTTTTGGTATAGCCCCATTTGACGGTAAGTGTCGATATTATTCACCTATTTTTTTTTTTTTTAAAGTTTCGAATTTGAATATTGTCATGGCTTATGACAATAGTTACATATGCAGGTCCACGTCGTCGTATAGACCTTAACATAACGGGTACATTCGGTAGTTTTAAGATTTTGACAGAAATTTTAACGGATTTAATTTTTTTGAAAATTGCCAAATTCGTTAAAAATGGTGGAGGGTATTCGGAGTTCGGCCCGGCAGAACTTACATCTTTTTACTTTTTTTTAATATTTAAACTTTTGGGCATAGTACCATAACCTATTGACAAATATTGTGCATCTTCTTTCGTGGCCACAAGCCAGCCTTGCAGACACATGAACGGACATACGGGCGAACATTTGGAAATATTTGAAAAATACTTTTGAGCAATGTCCAATCTATATGCACCATTTCTTAATGGTACGAACTATCTCTCCCTAAAAATGAACTTTCTTGGTTTTTGTTTTTTTCATATGCGATTTGATAATTTATTGCCCATATAATATACCATTATTTCATCTTCACTTAACTCAATTTAATTCTATCGAAAGAAACGAAAATGTAATTTGCTTAATGACCAAATTGTGGATGCCAAAATTGTAAATCGTTCGCAAATGGCGCGAGATAATTCAATTATAATTTACAAAACAGTCGTCAATCTTGGAATTTAAAATAATTCAATAAAAATGTAAAGAGATGTAGTGTCTGCTTGGCGGAAAATTTTCTTGGAAATTTTTTATGTAATTTCTTAAAAGTTTTTCATTCCCTCCTTAAGTTGTCTCACAAAACAATAATCAGATTTCTTCTTGCAGAAACGAGAAACAACTGTAACCTTTTTCATGTTGAATTAGGAATATAATTTATTTAAACATGTTTATATTATATAAACGAATAAATTATTGCAGAACAGTATTTATATTTCTGTGGCAATAATCGACTGAGACAAAAAAACAATCATAAATCTTCTTTCAGAATCGTTTTTCTTATTCTACGAATTATCTTATCAAAGCCATTTGGCATATTTGTTTTCCTTTCACCAGAAACCATATGAAGAAGAAAAAATTTGATTTTACAAAAAAACATGATCAATGATAAATCTGGGTTTAAAATCATGTAAATCAATTTAGAACGTTTCATTTATAAATACAACACAAGAAAGTTGTACGATTAAAAACCAATAAAAATAAATGGGAAAAATTGTTTCGGAAAGTCTTCTTAGAAACAAATAAAGTAAAGTCTTTTTAAAGAGAGAGCGTTTATAGTACAACAATCTTGTTAAAGAAAAGCAATGCTTTTTCTCAAGAAATATTGAGTTGATAATTGATTTTTCCAAAGATGTCCAATATATATTTCTTGTAACTTCACCGTCCCTTGTTATTTGAGTTTTGCCTTGTTAAGGCGAAGAACATATGTTTAGTATTTATTTGTTTATATTGCTCCTTCGAGACGAGTCTAATGATAAAATTTGCTGTGAAATGGAAAGCCAGATGGAAACTATCACACACACGCACCTATGTGCGCCACTTTTCGCAGTTTGATAAGTCGTTCAGTACAAATACTTGGTGTGGATAATGGATCGTTCCAGCATAACAAACAACATGAATTGAATGAAAATTTCGAATTCTAATGAAATACTAATAGTTTTATTCAAAAAACACAAGAAAATCACCACTTAAAAATATATTATTGCAAGAGACAAAAGGTCTAATTAAAGATCAAGGAAATACTTATAGAAGACCAAGAATATTCCATATGCGACCACTAACCCTTCCATAGCAGATAACAAAAGAAAATTATCCTTCTTGAGAGAAGTAACACAATAACTTCATGCTGAAGATTAACCTTCTGAGAGGAGGTATGAGAAACAGTGGGCCAATATTTTTCATGTTCGCTCCTGAATTAAAACTAAAGTAAATATTACCACCGACAAATTTAGACTTCAACAGATACACGATCCATTTTATATGAAATATTTGTGGGAGGAAGTACAAGAATAGGTGGACCAGTATCGCACGTGATTTAAGTGATATCTAAATATTATAATTTGCCAAGTGCAAACGTTAGCGGACACTCCCTCTACGGAATATGCGACTTCAAATTTGTATTCTAGTATTTATTTATTACTTATTTATTTCTTGAATTGTTTGAAGAAGATATAATATAACATTTGCCCTAATAGAGACAAAAATGTTAATATAAATACAATAGAGCAATATCGGATACTTTTTTCATATTTTACATATTATTCAAAATGTTGAACCCTCGTAAAAGGAGAAGTAGGCCGATAAGTCCGATATTCCTACTAGATCCAATTAAGGTAGCATTATCGCGTAGTTTGAAGTTAATGGTAACTACTGTTAATTTTTGGATTTATTCAAGTTATAATGATTACAAATGTTGATTAAATCGATTTCGTTCACTTTCTCATCTGACTTAAGTCTGATTCAAATATAAAGACGTTTAAACTATGCACTAAATCCGAAACCTTCTTTGCTATTTATAAGGTATATTTTTTTAATTTGGACGATTTTGCTCATCTCTAAATGCATCAATTTATGAGGTCATCGATCTCGTCACTTGGGTAAAAAATGTTTTTGTCATAGAAGTTATTTTTAAAATAACTTCTGGGGAGAATATCCCAGACAAAAAACAAGGGAACTGATGAGGATTGGTGGCTCTTTCCGAAACCTAGGTATTCCCTGCCTTACCCCCTGGTAAACATTACCATCGTTCTCCGCTAATAAACAAACGTTGTTTTATAAAAACAACAATAAAGGGATAAAGCCTAAACATTTTGCAACAACAAAAGGTCATCGGTTACTCTTCTTGAAAGTAATAGTATATACAGACGGACATACGGTCGGACATCTCGAGATCTACTTTAAATGTCCTGAATCGGATTTCGTTCAAGTATATCTAGGATCGTAAACCTTTATTTCTATAAGGCACACTGTGGCCGTATAAAGTGATATCCGGGGTGAGATGAGAAAACTGAAACCAACTCCAGACTGCTGTCATTTCTAAGCCACTCGCCCGACAGCTGTTAAAATTATTCTAGTGACAGCTCATTATGTTGTTTACAAGCGTACACAAGCATTTCTGTGAGAAATTTCCAGAAAAAAAGTTATTCGTGATGGAATTTAAGCATGATAGTGTGATTTCTTTATATTTGGCTGAAATACCACAAGAGGCTATCGTTAGAGTACTTCAGCATTTAATTGTGAATAAATCTTTTGTGTCTCGTACCATCGCTCGTTACCGTGATACTAGTAGCGTAGCTCGACGTCAATGAAGTGGACGGAAGAAAACAGCAACATCAGCAGATTATAAAATAAATTTGCAGGCTCTGATTTAATTTGAGACATCCTATAATTTCCACATATTGCAAAGAAAGCCACGGCAGCTTCCTTGGTTTGTGTGGTACTTAATTATCGCAATTACCGTCATTTCGTTACACTACACTTAGTCGGAACGCAAGGCTCCAGCGAAAGGAAATTAAAACATAAATCACTCAAATCGCTATCGAGAGTCAATGGTTATCTGAAATTACAACAGGAAACTGAACACTTTTTCCTACTAATTACATGCGGCAAATACAATTCTATGTTAATACTTTGAATGGCTTTTGCTGTGTAACATTACATCTCTCCAAACCTATGGTAGGGTATACATTTCCAATTCATGGAACACTGGATGCAATAAATTTTGCGTTGTGCCCAATGAACGTGTTCGCCTGTCGACAGCGTAGAAGGTCACCAAACTTCCAAAAATTGAAATTCTCATTCTAAGTAATGCTCATGGATTGCCGGCACAAACATTTATGTATGTCATAATGTACCAACGAAATTAGCATAGATTTCAGCGTTTTACAAGCATTTATGACATTCGTTGTTTTTTAATGTTTTACATGACAACATCGGCAATCTGTTGCCACAATAAAAATGTTAGCTATTATCAAATAATTCCAAGCCACCAAAACATTTGTTTGTTTTGTTTTACAACATTATGTTTTACAACATGGAGCATTAAAATGTTTCAATTGCGGAATGAAACTACGAAAAAGTAATAGAAAATGTATACATCCTACATTGAATTATAAAATGTTTTACATTGAGCTATTAAAGAGATATGAATTGGGTATGCTGTATTTCCCATTGATGTGATGAACTTAAACGGTTTTATTGTTCTTTGGGGCGTATAACTAATAAAAATTAATATTTTATAGGAATATGTTACGTATACGTCATACCGTCTCTATATGACCTGAATGAATAAGCCTTAAGAGATATATTAATTGGAATACTCCCAAAAAATATATCACTAGTTCGAAATACTTAAGGAATATGGGATATATTTCAATAAATCAATAAAAGAGCGTAATGATGATTTACATTTCGTGAAAAATATTAAAAATATTAAATATTTACATTTCGTTTAATTATTTACCGAAAAAACACCAGCAGATTCTGAAAATAGAGCTTAAAAAGACATGTTTAAATAGCATCCACATTTTTTGAAATTTCGGACTTACATTCCTTGAAGTCCTTAAATTTTAAGTATAAAATGTCTTTCACAACATTAATTTTAACAAAATTGTAACACACAAGCGAGTTGGCGCTGGGTTTTTATATTTTTTTAACCTTTAATATTTTATAAATATTTGTCGTAAAATAATGTACCTTCCAGAATCAAAGTCTAAATATTACATAAATTTTAATTATTTGATACAATAGTCCGGTCCTTGATTTTGTATAGGCCCCGCAAAACAGTACTACATATTCGATAATTTGACATTTAAGCATCATTGTCTACGTATTGTCAAATTCGATATTTGTAGTTCATAATAAGGACCATGTCTTCCTATATGATCCACATTTCTTGATAATCCACAGTTTTCATAAGTACTGTTTAAAATTTAATGTTTGTAAGTCGCAATAAATATCAATCATTCTAACAGAAAATTACATGTGTAGGTTCTCGTTATGGCATAGAAGTCATATAATGTTACTAGCATGTTTATTGTATTTTGAAGACTTTAATTCTACCTAAAAATCTAACTTGTTTGAATATTGAATTCAGATACATTTATATTAAAGGATATATATACCTCATGGTGGAGGGAATTATTTGTTCAGGCCAGTCGTAATAGAAACAATTTTGTTTTAAATTTGTTCCGATATCAAAACTGTAGTATTTGCTGCATTTATTCCGGCTTCGTTCTTTAAACTGTCGGAGACCCCTAAATTTGAGATTTACTACTAATTTTACAGCTACTTTCAGTATTCATTCGTTCCTGCATTTTCATTTGCATTTTCCTATCTGCTGAAACTGAAACTAAACTAGGACTATAAGGCTTCTATTTATATGGTTACTCTTTTTGTACCTATAGATCTCGCAAATAAAGATCGAAATTTTCGGGCCTGGCAAGCGAAATTACAAAACAAATACCACAGTTCCTAAGTACCACTTCATTCATGCAATTATTCAAGGTTTTTGCTCTTAAACACCCTTCAACAAAATCGTTGCAAGTAAGCAAAGGCTAAAGTCGTCCGATGCCGACCAGGTGGTACCCTACAACACTACAATATGATGGAAGCCCCCTTATGTCCAAATTCATTTCCGAAGATTTCGATATTGAAATAATGTCATAGAGGCCCGCCCAGGTGTTACCCTTATTTATGCACTCCAATACAGTAGATGCGCATGCGATAAAAATATGACAAAAATTGAAAAAAATTACAAAAAATATTCACTTTTTTATTGGCATATTTTTACAAGATTTTCTTAGATGTTATCATTTTCTGGCAAGAGACCATTCCGAATTGATGAGAATTGTAAAAATCCGCTGTACTGATTTGATCCTTGACTCATTAGCGTTCTAACTAACATTCCCTTCTTTGATATATGAGATTGTATATATTTTGCCATATGCATATGCGAGATTTTGGATATGAGCTTCAATGTAAGGGTTAGAAGTGACATTTTCGTGTATTTGTGATTCCGCAGTATAAAAATATTCGCGGCTTAGTGGAAATTTTCGTATTTTTTACAAAAAAGTTGTGGTCTATTTTAATCACTAAATATGATCCGATGACCATTCCAAATTTACGCTTCTGACCAGTCCTAAACTCTATCTCCATGCAAAATTCTGCGCCGGTTGGTCTATAATTGTCGCCTGTAGAGCAACAGAAATATCAAGTATTTTTTCTGTTTTTGGTTCAATTCAACTCCTAAATATTTGCGATCATCTCCAAAAACAATAGGGTTCTATTCTGACCGTCGCCCCACCTCTATTTTCAATTTTATGAGAATCGGGCAATAATTGCGACATATAGCTTGATTACAAATTAACATGGACTGACGGACGGACGGACATACATAGCTAGATCGACTCAGCTCGGCGAGATAGGAAGATCCGTACATACTCTCCTATGTGGGAAACCAATATTCGAGGTGTCACATAATTTTCGGCCTAATCAAGCTTATAATACTCCCAACACATAGTGTTGTAGGGTATAAAACGACTGTTCTCTCTATCTCATAATTGAACAAAAGAAAAAAGCTTCAACTGTAATCTGTTATTGACTGGTTAATGGTTCTGTTTTAGTACTCGCCTTTAAAATACTAATTTTGAAAAATCTCGGCTTAGTTTCAAGGTTTGCCTATTTTGCAAAATATCAAAGTTCAAATTTAACCATTAGCTCAATGACAATGTTGTATAATTTTTATTAATTTTCTAACCTTCAGAGTAAAAATCTGGGAAAATTTCATTAGTTCTAACTGGTCATTTATAATGTACTAATTTTCTTTACACTCTTTTGTTAAATTTCAAACTAATTAGAATATTACCTTCTGTTTGAATATCATCACGTTTAAAAATAAACTTTTTCGTGAGTCACTTATCCATTAAAAGACTTCCGCTAATTTAAAATTTATTGTGAAAATTTCGCACCTCTATTTAATTATTTATAAACTTTTTCGCGGCCTAAACGCTACGGCCTTCACCAGTTATAGTCATTAAAAGCAAATTTTGCAGTACAACGAAAATTTACAACGAATCAGGCTGATTTAACCTAACTACAAATGAAGTAATCGTCTCAGGTCCTTAATGCGAATTATGGTAGTTATTACGGGTCACAACTGCCTCCATTAATTTAAGCTCCAATTCAAGAGTCAAGTCCTGCCTTAGGCTGTCATTCAAAGGAATTATTAATTTAATAAAAGCAGCACCAGCACCAGTTGTTGCTCCAAATTAATTTAATTGAAAGTAGGCAGTCAGCAAGCCAGCCAGCGAAGTAGGCAGCCAGAAATGTTTATGACAGTCAGACTTTAAATGTCAGTACATTTTTCACAATAAACCACTCAGAACAAGAACACCTGTATCCTGTTCCTTTTTCGGTTGGGACAGAAAAACGTGGGTGGTTGTCTTTTTTGGGAATTATTTTTATTACCGACGAACCACAAAAATATAATAAACAACATTTGCAACGTAATACAAGGAAGAATACATTTCGGCGTATTTGTATGGAAAAAGCAAAACAAAAAACCACCTTAATTCGTGGTCTATTTGGAAAATGTAGGCGTTTCATATTCAAACAGTGATTTTTTCGCTCCAGTAAAACAAAAACTTCGGCAAGAGTTTTGATAGTATCCCAAATGTCGGAAATGATAACAATCTAAATTTGTATGATAAACAAATATTAAAATGGAAATAATAAATATAAATAAAAATATTTAAAAAATTTTGTTAATTTATCTTTTATTATTATTTTCAAATCTTTATTTATTTTATTTATTTCTAAAAATATGAACAAGTAAAAATAAGAAAATAGTTGCAATATTTTTACATGTACCGAATTTGCACCCCCTTGTACCCCATAGGGGTTAATCTTAATTATCTGCCTTATTTTTTTAATTTTATTCTAACATGTGTGGTAGGCGAGAGCTCCGACATTCTTATCCAACAAGAACAACTGCAAATGACACGAAAAACAACAGAGAAAGCTATCTCATTATGTGGGTGAATATTCATTCATAAAAGCATTTCCAAGTTCCATTTATGATTCACATTCATGTCAGAGAGAGAGAGAGAGAGAGAGAGAGAAATTAACAGACCTGTTGTTGTTTCCTTTAACATTTGAATGTCATTTGTACACACACCAACAACAGCAGAAACAGCAAAAAATGTCCTCCATATAATTAATGTTTATCATTAGCCATACTTCACGTCTGACACATATCATGTCATTTTTGTGTGGTTTTCATTTAATGAATGGCTGCAGATGTTAACATGAAATAAAAATAACACCTTAACTGCGTTTTCTGTTTTTCTTTGTTGTGATATAAAATATCGCTTGGTGGTTCAATGTTGGATTGTTATTGAAATAAACACATGTGAAAAATCTTTAATAGACAATGCTTATAATATCCACTGCATTATGATTTGAAATTGAACTTTGTGGCGTCAAAAGGAATGGTAGATCTCAGTGCTTTAATCTCGATTTTGAAGTACGAGCAATACTTAGCTTTTGTGTCATATTTAATTAGTGCAAATTTTTAAGCCATTTTCCCTCATTATTAAATTATACCCCCTTTAAACATGTGTAGCTATGCTTCGTGAAATATTTTGCATTTCAAAATGGATAAATGCAATAAAATGGTAGAATTCGGATTGTACTGACCTGTACAATATTTACTGTTAACAAGACGTCAACGAAAATACTTAGTGTTTTACGGGAAATGTTTAAATCTCAAAGATGTGAACACAATAGGCCCCAGGTAAACTGGGCTATACTAAACATTCCCATGAAATCTTGAAATGAGGTAAGGGGAAAATAAACAAAAACATGTTTTTGAAAATTGACATAGCAGTGGAACTTTAATAGATAAGCCAAGATCCGCCTCTTCTAAATATTTTAAAATGATCGGATTGAGATTCCCTTTCCTTCCTTGTATTTAAGGTATATGTGCCTTCGACAATATTGCTGATAATAATATGAGTATTATTTGGATCATCTTAAACCTCAAGCGAGTTACCAAATGGAATTCTGACTTCATGCGACATTTGCCTACAAAGCATCATTTTAAAAAATATTCCTTATAAATTTTTAGCAAATAAATAGAAATCTCTATTATCCACTTTTTGGCATAAAACCCCGATTTTAAGTACTTTTTACGCTTGAGTTACAGTTTGTAAATGTTTCCGCAATTTCGATGTCCACGCTGATACAAATGTCTTCTATTCTTCGCTCTACTTTCACAATCTTCTTTCTGTAATTTTGGACAAAACTATTTTATGAACAACTGGCCCAGTCCGCGTTGCCGGACCGTACTTTTAGTCTTTAATATATATTTTTTTAAAACATAATAAATCGCAGATCTTACATATGAATACAAAATTCTCTTTTCTGACCACACATTGGTTGGGAAAGTGGACTTGGGGGTACACTAATGTGGGGACTATACTTAAATAAATGCCTATCTGTAAGATGGTTCTCTACCCCAGAGTAGCCCAAATACATTTTTATAGTCAAATCAATTGATGAATGTGGTCAAGACCAAGATGGGTCCTATTCCGCAAAATTGAAAATTTTATGCGAAGAAACCAAGATGATGTAGTCCCAATGAATTTTGCATTTTGAGTTCTCATTGGACGGATTATTGTCATATGAACGAAGTAGGTCCACGTTTTAAAATGAGCCCTATAACGATTTGTCGGTCATTTTTGTTTAAATGTGTTCATATTTTCCACCTGAAGCCCGATGTAGTTCCTGGAGTTGAAAGGTAGATGCCAATTTTAGACATGAAAGATTGTCTAAAATCGTACATTAAATAAAATTGACAAAAAAAAAACAAAGAAAACAAATTGAGAAAGAAAAAATCTTCAACTAGTTCTCTGACAGCAAATGGTTAAAGGTCCTTACGAAGTTTGTCAATAGATTGCACTATTATTTTGAAATTTGATTCCATTGAAAAACTGTTCTCGATTTTTTCCCAATTTTAGAATTTTTGCAATGAAATAATCCCTTTTTTCGTGATTTTAAAAAAGTAATTATTCTGACATCATCTATTCAGTTTCGTATTACACTTCATAATTCTGTGCTACACTTTAATGTAAACCGCCTGAAATTTCAGTTCTCAAGAAATCGAGTCAATTAAATGAAGTTAATCAAATATTTTTCAATTTCGTACACAATAAAATATTGATTTTTTGTTCTTAGCTTATCCTCTTCTGAAATTATATTATTCGAATAGTTTCACTTACCCAGCAAATGCATAACATCTATAAATAACAGTTTTGTCCGTTGTCGCTTTACACTACCCTGAAATGACAACACATCATATTAGAATTCAAAAATAAAAAAAGTTAAAAAGCAGTAAGTTCGGCCGGAACGAACAACCTACACCATTTGGAACGAATTTTGTAATTTTCAAAAAAACAAAAATAGCCGTTATATTGGGGTCTATACGACGTGGACCTACATAGGCATTGTTTGTTATAAGCCATTATCATATTATAAACGGGTATAATGTAGCATCTTCAAAATACCATAAGACCTGGACCTGCATAGACAATGTTCCGACACAGACTGTAGTTACCATTACTTACTTCAAATACCAAATTTGAAACAATTCCGGTGAACAACGTCGCTAAAATCGTCAAAATACCGAATATCGGGAGGTACCGTTATATAGGGACTATACGAAGACGGGGACCAGCACAGATAATTTTCTGTCTTAGGCTGTAGTATCCATTTCGAATTTCAAATACCAAATTGACTTAGAATTTTACGCTGATCAAGAATATTTATACTTTATTAGGTCTGACATGAGTATTTCGAGGAGTTACAAACGGAATGACAAAGTTAATATACCTTCCATAGTATGGTGGAGGGTATAAAAATAGTAAGTCAAAATGGAAAAAAATCATGCAAACTAAGCCATTACGATTGTACATTTTAAAAGTCAAAATCAATATGTTCAAATTTCTCATTTATAAACGAGACAATTCTTAATTTGTATGAATCGTTAAAATCAGACCAGCGGTTCTTGAGTTATATATGTATAGAAAACATGGGTATGCTTTATACATTTTACCTATAAATTATTAAAACCATAAAAGCCATATAAATTTCGCTTTTATTTTGTATTTGAAATTCTGACTTTAACATCTATTAAATTAGTTATTTATTAAAATTTTTGAGAACGAATTACACGTTTTTATTATTTGAAGAATAAAACTCGTATCATTTAATGTGTGCAAATGATCGTATTGCTACAAACACTGGCTTAATTAACTAATTCCCTCTCCACCAAGTCTATATTATTTATCAATTGACCCATAACGAGATATAACCTTCCTTTCCGCCATTATTACCATTTGCTTTAAAAAACGCTCCACGTTGTGATTTCAGGCAATGTAATGTAAGTATTTCATAATTAATTAATCATAATTATATTGATTTACAAACCTTGCCTATAGGGTTTACTCTTGACGGCTTTTAACAATGTCGCCAACGAGATTCATCATGTTTCTTCAAAAATACATTTCGTAATTAATGATACCCAAAATAGCGACACATGTCAATGGTTTGTTGCTTCAACCAAACATTGTCGTTATTAAATCGCTGACAGACCGATATGCATATTGGATGTTGTTTTATCGAATTTGAGTATTGGACGGAAATGTCAAAAACTAGTAATGGGAGTGCAAAATTCGTTTACCATCAGCATTTTTTTTTGTTATTTTCTAAAAATTTGACATGGTGGTGAATAAATGTTTGCTATATTTAGCACACAACTGTTTTTTAAGACTCATATCATAATGCGCATTGCGGAGTATTGCATATGTCACATCATAAAGATTACACATGCTTTCGCAAACAATCATAAAACACCGCTATATACTCCGCCCAATGGCTGAAATCAACTGCAAGTATAAAGTTGTTCGTATAACCATTTGAACATTTTTCCAATATCACTTCAAACTTTTATTATTAGTTCTTTGTATTGAGTTTGTTTTGTCCATTATTTCCAACACTTAAAGTTAATAAACTGCAGGTTAATCACTTTAATTCAGAGAACTACTTAAGGCGTGTGGCCGAATAGACAAATTAAATTAAGTATTTCTAACAATTTATTTCACCACTGGCCAGTCATGTCATAATTCAATTTGTTGAAAACGATGTTATCTTAAAACAGGCACCATTCATAGTGTGTGAAATAAACCATTTGGCAGAAGAGAAAATATAAATTGTTAGATTAATGCCTGCAGCTGTTGTTGCAGGCTATTGACTTATAACTGATTTGAAATTTCCACAAAAACACACATTGTAATGAAACTAAAGAATAGAATAGAAAAGGTCACTATTCTAAATAAAGGGAAGAGCCATTTTTATTTGTTTTATTAAATAAAAAATATAAAAAAGAACATTCATTCAATTGAACCGAAAATTGTACCCCGTAAATTGAATATAAACGTTCTAGGAAATACAAATTGTTTTAGAAATTAAATGACAGTAAGAAAGAGAGAATCCTAAATTTTATTGATATGTTTATTTATCTTTCGAGGGAAGCTTAATGATCTGAAATTTGCAGTGAAAAGGAAAGCAAGATATTCACTATCACACACTCCCCACTAATCAGGCATATTTGGTGTAGATGATATCATACAAGAGCCGTTCTTTGGAAAGTGAAATTTATTTCTGCAAAGAAATTGATATATGAAAATATTTTTGAAAAGTGGGTGAGATAAGGCCGGATTTTAAGAAATTCGTAGTTCAAGGGTTTGTATCGTTTGAAATCTTTCACAAATTTTGGAAATTAATACTTTAAAGCAAAAATAATTATGCGAGAACAGTAAGAGCTAAAACCGAATGAAAGTTGTGATAAAAATAGGATTTTTTTAAATTCTCAATTAAATGGAACGAAACGTATTGTTATCGAGCAAATGATGAAAGCTAGAACCGGGTTAAAAAGTTATTCAACCCGCAAGAAAATCCGGGTATGTTGGGGTATTTTAACCGGTTCGGTAAAAATACAAGAAAATTAGTATTTTTGTACCGGAACTTTTTGAAAAACACCCAAAAGAACCGAAAAAGGAACACATGTAATAAGTTCTATTTTGCAAATGTAGCCTAATTTTTGCCTTCTTAAAATGGTAGTTCGTAGGATAATGGTAGGATAAAATAGTTCGTAGGATATTGGTCATAGAAATTATGATTTTAAAAGTAGCTGGCCTTTGACCGTGGCTTGAGATTTTCTCATCTGGTGTGTGTCTATCACCGAATTAGAAACACAGAAATTAAGTATAGCCTTATGGCTTCACTCAAAACTTTCCCAAAAGTGAAATTTTTGAATCTAATATCTTCGGAAATGCAGAGTATAAACTTAAATGTGCTATATAGATGTTCACTTCTTTAAAACGGTTCAGCAAAACCGGATAAAAACAAAATGTTGTAACCGAATTTTTGGGTCGAAATTCCGGGTGACACTTATCGTAAGCCGTATTAAATACTTTTCAGTCTAGAAATTGATATGTCAAATTTGGTGAAGATGGGTTCAGATATAGCGATAGTTCCCACATATACTGTTCATCCGATTAGTTACATTTTTTCCCACCATTATATATCAAATACAGCCCATAAATACCTTTGCCAAATTTTATCGAAATCGGTTCCTATTTGGTGTAGCTCACATATTTCTTTATCCGATTTCCAGCTAATTGTTCACCAAATGGGTAATACAGCTCGAATTGAAAAAATACAAATGCCTCGGCAAATTTAGTCCTTTGGACTTTAAATTATGACTATAATCATAGCTGGTATGATTTAATTCTCTAAAATTCTCCATAACATTTTTTATTTGGTATGTGAAGCTCTACTAAATATGCAAAGTGATGTAGGGTATCATAAAGTCGGCCCTGCCCGACTTTAAGACTTACTTTATTGGTTTTTATTGGCAAACTTGAATCAAATATTTTCCTGAAATATAGTGAACCATGGTAGAATCAAGGAGGTAAAGTCATGCAATCATATGTTTACAATTTTTTTCAAAAATTATTCATTTGACAAAATCTTATTGTCAAAAATTTGTAATTATAAATCCGTTGTACATACACAAATCAGAGATGGGAACCTGTTTTTATGTAGTGAAATGTGACAAGGTAAATTTCAGAAAATGCAGAGATGGGAAAGCTTTTTTGAAATGACTTTACCTTCTTAATTTTACCACGATAGTGAACATATAAATATCCCCTTAAAATGTTGTTTTAATAGATAATTGTACAGAAAATCATATAAAGTACGACTTTAACCCTAAAATGGATTTTAATATTTGTCCATTCCCAACGAGATCGATTGTTGAATTTCAAGACACATAATTTAGTGAAATATTTTGATGCAGTTAATGTGGTAGTACCATCCTTTTCAAATTGAGTTTTTATACAGTTTTGGAAAAAAGACCAAGAGCACCCCTTTCGTGATTCACTAGAGAATTAAAATGTTCTTGATGTCACTATATACCAAAAACCTAAAGATTTTATAACATTTTAATGCGCAAACTTTCGAAACAAAAAAAAATGGAAAAGAGAGTAGGCTTTCCTCTCTATTTAGGAAACATTGCATTGTAAACTTTCAAACGCTTATTCATAATCTATTGAGGTATTTCCTGTAATTATTGGAAAGCAATTGAATTTGTAGCTACGTATAATGAACATCATAAGTATCCATACAGCTGGGAAAACCCTAGTTCGGTGTGACTACTTATCAGGCAGGAAAAATGATGAAAACATCGTCGTCTTTAAAAAAAAAATACTGAATTTTGGCTGGTAAAATTACCCGCGGAAAGCTTAGCTAATAGATTTCTGAAATTTTTTATAATGAGCAACTATTTGTTTCTATTTGATCACTTTTTAAACAAAAAAGTATTTAAAAAGCATAAAAATTATAAACATTCTCCTTAAAGGTTGCCACGAAACAACACGGCAAAACGACTTCAAGAGCAATATGCTCATATTTCCAGGGTTTGCTTTTTAACATCATAGTCTCTAAATAACTTTGCATAAATCTCTTTGTGCTCTTTTCTCTTTTGGCCAATTTTGTCTCATTAAACAAATATTTATGAAACTCACATAAAAATGTCTATTCTCCGGTCACACAACTGGTGCAGCGCTGTTTGTTGTAGAATCAATGACTTCCATGCAATTAATTATGCGAAAATTCACAGACAATTTCAGTGTCAATGTTCTGATGAGTGAAACATTCAGCATTCCATGGAACACTCAGCATAACTAAAGGCTCTCTCGTACAAAATTTCTTTGAAAAACTTTCTTGATATCTTTTACAAGCTTTTCATGAATTATTTAACAGAATTTGTTGCAATAGAACACACGCATTTAAACAAATATTATTTTTGTGTTAAATACGTTTAAAGATATTGAATACCTATCAACGTGTGCAAGAATTGTAATTTTCTATTTTTTTAATTTTTTTTAATATCTTTAACCAAATCTTAAAAAACAAAAATACTAACTACCCTACCTCCTGGCCTCTGCTCCACAACATAAATTAATTCATTCATGTCCATTCTCATGTAAATTTTATTGTAATCAAAATAAGTAAATTCTAATTAAATTCTTTTAAAGAAATAACAGCAAAACACATAATCCATAAGAAAGTCATTTATATTAAATGCTCCATTTAAGCCACGCACCTTGTGCACCAACTAGAAACCAACCAAAGAGAGTAAAGACGCCGAAAAGCAACAGTTGCCAAAACTACTATTACTCGGTCCCCATGGCAGCAATCGAATGCTGTCATAGAAATCTCCTGACAATAAACTGTAGCTACCCCCAAGACCGACAACATTTTACACATAAATAACATGGATAAGAAAACCAACCTCAAGTAATTTCCTTTCGAAGTAACACGATACTTGCCGCAGTACCAAACCGATGATATTCTATAGCCGAAGAAAATGGAATCAGTTGGTGAATTTTGTCGTTTGTTGTTGTTGTCAGAGACTGCATGGAAGGAAAAGGAATGTTTGTATGTGTGCGTAAGGGAAGTATAAAGACATAAAATGTCTTGCGGACAACGGAAGGGGATTAGTGTTACAAATTTATGTTTTATTTTACACTGGATTGCGGTAGAAAAAAATAGAAGACTAGAAAACTTTAAATCGTACAGTACTGTTATACATATAACTGGACCAATTGACAATTTATTTGAACTGGACGTTTTTAATGAGATTACTCCAAGAAATGTATGATATTTAATTAAATTTACTAAAGAAATTTTCGGGACAGAATCGGGATTGTACCATAAACGTGGACAGCTATTGAAAATTTACTTGAGTGAAACGGACTCTATAAGCGAACATAGAAATACATTGTTTCTTTTCTTTTTTGGATAGATTCGAGCTTCTTATCGAACCTCGGCTTTCACTGATGATTTTTTGAGAAAATCGAAGCTATTACCAACAATGAATTCATATTGAGAGTTATTAGGTTAGCCTATTCAATAATTTAATCCCATTTTTTATAAGAATTCAGGTTTTTTACTTACTTAGACTTCAATGAACAGTTTTTGTAGAGAATCGGTAA
Organism: Musca domestica; assembly: GCF_030504385.1. Taxonomy (NCBI): domain Eukaryota; kingdom Metazoa; phylum Arthropoda; class Insecta; order Diptera; family Muscidae; genus Musca; species Musca domestica. The sequence goes on along the minus strand of NW_026712406.1, from coordinate 22,253 downwards.
TGTTTTATTTATTTATTTATTGATTTTTTTTTGACGGGATTGTAGATTATTTTAAACCTAGGGATATTTGACAAATTTTGCGGTTCATCTATGGGGGCGAAGTTTCCACAAAAACTTAGGGTTTTTAGCCTTTTAATTAACAATATTTTATAGAAACAGAGGCTCGCTGATAATTGTTATGAACTTTTTCGTTTTTATTTTCCTTTATAATTTATAAGGTCTCTTTCTTACCAAGTTGGCTTTCAAAGAAAATTATTTTTTTTTCTAAACAGGGCTTTATTTAAATTATTTTTATGAACATAACGGTGGTTTTTCAGAAAATTGCCTTGGATGGATTCGTGCTCTTTCAAAACAGTTATTTTATTGACAATTTTAATGGATCTGGTGACTTTCAAGAGAAATTACCTTTTTGACGTATTATTTATTCTTTTTTATTTTATTTTTATTTGTTATTTGCATATTTATTTTTTGAGGGTCCTTTGAAAACAGGGAATGAGAATACCAAATGCGAACTTCTACCGCAGAAATCGGGGCTATATCGAAACGTGGATGTACATTGTTTTTGTTGTTGTTTTTCCCTCCTCTTATTTATTCATTAATTTTATTTTACTTACTATATTTATTTTTTATTTTATTAATTTTATTTATTTATTAAAATTATTATTTTTTAAAGATCTTCAAAAATGAGTGTACAGACACAAAATGCGAACTTCCACCAATAATTTTTCCGACATCTATCCAAGAGTGATTTTAATGGCAATCGCTTGTGTTACATTCCTTCGGGGTATTGACAAATTTTGAATTTCCATCGATAATTTTTGTAGATTCTTTCCAAAAATGGACTTTCATTGAGATCAATTTTCTAGGTGTACGAGGTGTCTTAAAAAAGTCGAAAAGATCTTTTTATTGTTGTACAGGGATTGATACCATTCCTATGATTTTGTTTTTGAAATTAGGATATATCTTCCACATTTCAATACAACACCATATAACAGTACCTCCTTATTTTGGGAATTTCAGGATTTTCTGTCCCAATTACCAACCTAATAATGGTATAATGCCATATAAATTTACCTCTCGAATTTCGATAATTTGAAGATGCCGGCCCTAATTTCTCCTACCTTTTAGTAATTTTGAAGGTATGGGAGCATGAACAGTTCAGAAGGACGGACTTAAAGTTGTTTTTTACTTGTTACTATATATCATTAAATATAAGAGAAGAGAGTACTTTGCTTAAGTTTTCAAGAATTTCGTATTCAGTATTTGAGGAAAATGTAATAACTTAGCAAGAGTAAACACTGCAGTAATATATTTAGTCAATTCTTAAAAATAAAATTACACAATATTTATTCTTTTTTTCTTAGTAACAAACATTGATGTTTTTTCAAAGTTTTCAGGAATTTCAAATTTAGTATCTGAGGAATATTGTAATACCTACTCTAGAGAAAATGTTACAATCATGCTATTTCTTAAAAATAAAAATCCAACTGTAAGTTTCTCGAGAACTATACAATAATTATTATTTTTTCTTAGTAAAATAAATTTTATAAATAAATTGATAATGATTTGGCAGGGACATCGAATTCTAAATTACTTTGCGCGGACAGCTCCTAATTTCACATGTTTTTAGAGTTTTTACGTAATTTCATTATTTATTATTTTTTGTTCTCTATTTTGGTATCTTAGTTGGCTAAAACCCATTAAATCCAAATATAAGTCTTTTTCAGAGTTTCAAAATAAGTTAATGAAAATAATTTTTTTTAATAACTTGTCAATACGGTTGCACTTATGTAGCTGTAACTCATGATGATTTTTAAGGTTTCTGCAATCTTTAACATTTTTGTTCTTAGGCTTCAGTTACGCAATTCAGACTAAATAGATTCACTATTCACTGTAATCATAAATTGAGATATTTGAAGATTTTTGACACATTTTCCTACTGAAAGGACTGTTATGTAGCACTGTGGCATGATCGAAACCAAATTGAAGGAATTCAAGGAAGGTCAGTGTTTTCATAGATTCAGTGAAAAACCATTGTAAACGGACAAATTACTAAATATTTACATCCTTTTTCACAATAAAATAAACACAATGGCTCACTCCAACGACACTGTCATGTGGGCAACGAAAGAAGACACTTGTCCAACTGTATGTCTGATCTTTTCTCAGAATCTCAAGAGAAACACTTAATTTTGAATGCTTATATCAAGAAATGACGGAAATTGAAACGAAAGACTAGAAATGCTAGCAAAAACGGAAATGTCCATTGTAATAGTGTGTATGTGTCGCGACCCGTCTGTAGGTGAAATGATGCAGGAAACGGAAATAAAGTTTACTTTTCTCGTATTCATTGTACACCACAGTAAATTCGATGTAAAATGGAGAATACACAAAAATACATAAATACAAATGATAACGAATTTTTTTAAATTCTACGAAGTTATTGTACGGCTTTTATCTTTAAATCTCCTGCCAAGTGGTCGACATTATTGCCATTTTGGATTTTCTCTCATCAACTTCAGTATCATTTATATCATGAAGTACACATCAATGCATATGGAAGTCAGTTGTGGCCACGTAATGAATCATTATGCTCTGGGGGGATATTTATGAAGCACGGCATATCCATCCAAGACATATGACGTGTTGCGTGATAAACGACAACATATCTATCTTCACATCAAAAGCGCAAAGTGCGAACAGCCATAATGTAACGGATGAACCGTAGCGAACTGAATAAAATGCAGATAACATTTTAAAGCCACAAGTGTGATATTTATTAACACGACGATGAAAAAGAAGTCTGCGCAATGGGTGCATGAAAATTATATAAAAAGAAAAAATATTCAATGAAAGAAGTAAATGAAATTTATTGTTGGGGAAAAGGCTGTATCTATACTGCACAATTAAGACTTTTTGCAATAAAAAAATTTAAACACCCTCCACCATCTGCACAGAATTTGGCAATTTTCAAAAAAAAAAAAAAAATAAAATAAAATCCGTTAAACGCTCTTTTAAAATCATTAAATACCGAATATAGCCGTTATGTCAAGGGCTATACGACAACGTGCATAGGCAACTTTTATCATAAGCCATTACAAACGTACAACTTGAAAAAAATCTGTGAATAATGTAGCTAAAATCATCAAAATACCGAATATCGGGAGGTGCCGTTATATGGGAGCAATACGAAGGCGTGGACCTGCACAGACAATTTGATGTCATAAGCTGTAGTATTCATTACGAACTTCAGATACCAAATTTGAAAGATTTCCGGTGAATAATGTCGTTTAAATCACCGAAATACCGAAAATAGGGATGTGACGTGTACCTAGATGGGCCATTTTCAATACCATGGCGGAAAGACAATCTTAATATACCCTCCATACTATGGTGGAGGGTATAAAGAGGGAAAAATTTATTATAATAAAATTGAGGTTAATTTATAAAATTCGGAATATTATTAATTAAAAATTCAAAGAAATCCACGGTAGTAGCTCTGGTAGTCTGTTTTAATCTTTCTCATGGTACACATGATAATAACTCTGATGACCGCTTTAAAGAAAGTTACATGCCTAAAGCTCAATTTGAAAGATTTCCGGTGAATAATGTCGTTTAAATCACCGAAATACCGAAAATAGGGATGTGACGTGTACCTAGATGGGCCATTTTCAATACCATGGCGGAAAGACAATCTTAATATACCCTCCATACTATGGTGGAGGGTATAAAGAGGGAAAAATTTATTATAATAAAATTGAGGTTAATTTATAAAATTCGGAATATTATTAATTAAAAATTCAAAGAAATCCACGGTAGTAGCTCTGGTAGTCTGTTTTAATCTTTCTCATGGTACACATGATAATAACTCTGATGACCGCTTTAAAGAAAGTTACATGCCTAAAGCTCATTGGAAATAATCGACAATAATAGCTCTGATAATACTTGAAAAAATAAATCATAATAATAATTTCGGTATTTTTTTAAAACACCAACGACGAAATACAAATCAACAAAATGGCTCTAGTTGGCGAATAGAAAAATCTGCAGTAGTATCACTGATAGTCCGTTGGAAAAGATCCACGATAAGAACTCTATGAAAAATCTTTCTAAATTTTTGGCATTTAAATTTTAATAAATATAATAAAAGCTCAGATGAATTTTACAGAAATCCACAATACCTCTGATAATTCTCTGGAGGTAGTTTAAAAATATTTTCGATTTCCTTATTCAAAAGGTCTACCATGTTCCCTTGAATAAAAAAACTATACACGAATAATAAATATGCGTTCTTTCATGCATCCTTTATAGTAGCTCTATTCTATTTGCAAAGTCCAAAATAATAGCTCTAATAGACATTTACTGCTATAATATCAACACGCAACAAATTGCAGCAAAAGTCCTCTAACACATTAAAGACGATAGCTCTGGTCGTTCCTTTAAAAAAAAATCAAAAACATTATATAAGAGTTCCCTTTGAAAAAGTTTTAATAGCAACTTTAATGGTCCTCTGAACATTTACCTACATAAGTTTTAATAATGGTTATTTAAAAAAATCCACAATAAAATAAACTCAACCAATATATGTTCTAATGTCCTCCGAAAATCTCACAAAATGTCTTTTGAATAAATAGAAAATTCTGTGGAAACAGTTTGATAAATAGTAATGACTGGAGTTGTGGCAAACTAGTTCAAGCGAACGAAATAGTTCCTTATCTAGTTCCCTGGACACCGGTCATTTGTATGAAAACTCTGAGTATGAGTGATATGAAAAATTTATGAAATCACTCATACGTTTGGGAATTGGTGTACTGAACTATAGCCCTTGAATACAAAAAAAAAAAAGATTTAATAAACCTTTATTATATTAGTTCATCGAAAAATGTCAAGTCATGGTCGTTTCCACGATAATAACTCAAATGTTCCAAAATCATAGTAATAGCAAGAATGACCCTTATAAAAGTTCAAGACGATAGCCCTAATGGTTACTTGAATATACCCAAGTTCAGCAAGAAATTGTATGTCTTTGTTTTAAAATCCCAATAGATTTTACATTAGTAAATACGCATATTATTAGGATACTGTCCAATTCAATTTTGGCTTGATTTCAATTTTCAAACATTTCCCATTGACAACGCTGTTTAATTAAGTTCAAAGCCATGGCCACAACAAAAACTTACTACGTAAAAAAAGTAACAGCTAAACCCCGTTAAATGGAAATCATTTCCTGCCGTTTACATAAAAAAATAATAAAAAAATGTCGATGACCACGGCGAATGCAAAAGGGCAAACATGTTAAAACACTAGACTTGTGTAACCACAAACAGGCCATTCAATTTTAATGGAGTGTAACTGGGGAGAAAGAAAAAGGGACACAAATCTAGGCAATATGGCACAAAAATGGAAGAATAGAAGAACAAAGTAACAGGAATTAGTTTGTTCATGTAATCTCGTTGTTACAACACTTTTACAACAAAATGGAACAAAACAAAACTTAAGACGGAATAAAAGAAGGCAAGATAAAAGAAATGCTGTTTTAGACATTTTACACCCAGTTTTTTAATTATGTTAAGTGAAAACAAGTTGAGTTTCAATGCGTTCGATTGAGGGTTGAAAACTATTGTGGCTTAAAGCCAATTTGAATAGAGAAAGGTTAAAGGGTTGCACGTGTTTGGAGAATGTACAAATTCACTTCAGACTATGTTTTCTGAACTAGAAACATGAAAATATCGATAGGAGGAATATAAAAAGTACAGTTTTTTATCACTTTATAGTGGAAAATAAAGAAAATGTTGGTACCTTGCACAGTGTTTCATCTGGCTGCATTGTAAATGTGAAAAAGTGAAGCCACCGGTTTTTATTACTCGATGTCAATTTTTGTTGAAATGACAATTTTTAGATATAAAATAAATAGTAGTAATCAAAAACAATCGGACTGGATCTAATCTAACTATTTTAATCTTAAAATCAGAGAGGGATATTAGCAATCTGAAAATTTATTATTTATCACATAATTTGCCAGCTGTTTTTCTTAACTATTTTAGCAACCGTATTGGAAAGTGTCTTTCACACAAATATCAGATTAAAATCCAATTCATTAGAAAGTGAGTTTTTTTCGAGTATCTAAAAATGGATTTCAGTAGAAAATTTCATTAAATAACCACATTAATTAAATGTTCCTTGTTCTCCACATGCAATTAAAATCGCTGTGAATAATGAAGATTTTATTTTAGGGATATTCTTGAATATCCTTGAATGTTAATGAGCACATTTAAGGTAATGGGCAAAATTAATTAATGCCCTTGAAGAAATGTCGCAGAGACCACAGCCGCCAAACTCGCTTATTTATAAATAAACATTTTGGCGTAAATTAATGTAAGTTATCGAAAGTTCAGTTATATTGAAATTAGAACAAGTAAAAAAGCTGTAAGTTCGGCCGGGCCGAACTTTGAATACCCCCCACCATTTGGTACAAATTTGGCAATTTTCAAAAAATAAAATCCGTTAAAAATTCTGTTAAAATCTTAAAAATACCAAATGTAACCGTATATTAGGGTCTGTACGACGACGTGGACATACATATGCAACTTTTGTCACAAGCTATTACAATATTCAAATGAGAAACTTGAAAAAAATCTGTTTACAACTAAAATCATCAAAATTCCTAATAAAGGGAGGAACCACGGGAGTTGTAAAACGTGGACCTGCACATACACTTTTTTGTCATAGGCTGTCGTATCCATTACGAACTTCAAATTCGAAAATTGAAACAATTCCGGTAAATAATGTCGCTAAAATCACCAGAATACCGAATATTATTTACCGGAGTTGTTTCAAAGTTGGTATTTGTAGTTCGTAATAGATACTACAGCATAAAACAGAAAATGGGCCATGTAGGTCCACTTCTTCCTATAGCCCCCATATATCGTACCGTTATAGGGAATTTAACAACAAATCGGATGAAACGTATATGTGGGAGCTATAGCTATATCTGAACTGATTTTCACCAAAATTTGAAAGACTTGCTTCTAGGATGAATGCCGTCAGAAGTACTAGAATTCAGTCCATTTGGACTGACATTAGCCATTTGGTGCATAATAAACCTGAAATTGGATAAAGATATACATGGGATCTATATCTTAGTTTAAACCGATTCTCACCAATTTCAATAGACTTCGTCCTTGGGCCAAATAAATATTGTTTGGAAAACTCATCTCAGTCAGATAATAAATGCGATCTGCATTTTGTTCGGGCCGGGCCGAACATTGAATATCCTCCACAATTTGGAACGAATTTGGCAAATTCAAAAAAATATATATATATTTAAAAAAAAAACTTAAAACTACCGAATGTAGCCGTTATATTAGTTTCTCTACAACGACATGGACCTGCATAGGTAATTTTAGTCATAAGTCAATACAATATTCAAATGCGAAAACTTGAAAAAAAAGAAAATTCGGTGAATAATGTTGCTAAAATCATCAAAATACCAAATATAGGGAGGTACCGTAGCTATAACCAAAACGTGGACCTGCACAGGCTATTTTTTGTCATAGGCTGCACTTCAAATACCAACTTTGAAACAATTCCGGTGAAAAAAGTCGCTAAAATCATCAAAAAACCGAATATCGGGAGGAACCGTTATATGGGTGCTATATGAAGAGGTGGACCAGCACAGATAACAAATTTGAAACAATTCCGGTTAATAATAATAACGCTAAAATAATCAAAATACCGAATATCTGGAGATAACATTAATTGGGGGCTATACCAAAACAAGGACCTACATGGCCCATTTCAATACCAAAAGTCCTGCAGACATAGTATATATTTGAGTAAAATTTTATCAACCTACTTCATTTTGTTCAAAAGCTAGAGTGGTTTCCACAGACGGACAGACGGACGGGCATTGCTAAATCGACATAGAAATTCATGCTGATCAAGAATATATATATACTTTGCGGGGTCTAAAATGTATATTTCGAGGAGTTACAAATGGAGTGGCAAACTTAATATAACCCTCCGTATTGTGGTGGAGGGTATAATCAACAATAAATGAAAATTTACCCTTTTTCAAACCACATCCTTTAGTTATGCGTTCCTATTTATTATTTTACGTTCACAATGTTCCGAGAACCCGTAATTATTTCGCCGTCATTCCGAGTGTCACAACCTGCTAAAATTATAAATGAGTTGCATTATGCATTCCCGTAAATGTCCCAGTAAAACGTCTTTGTGTTTCTGAGTGGGCATTTCAAATGACCATTGAATCCAATTTGCATTTCACCTGACACAATGGAAGCGATTAATATTTATGCCAATCAGCAGCAAAATTCGATTGCTTGATTGCGAGCCCAAATGATGAAGACAGTTAATAGTATTACAATATGTCATTGGATTGTGCCAATTTTAAGAAGGTAATAGTGATATTAGGAAACTGTTAAAAGGGAAGTGTTCTTTGTGGACAAATATTAAGGGTAATTTTTTAAGAGCTTAGAGACACGAAACTTGCTTGAATTGTTTGAAGCAGCGTTGCCGAAAGATAATAGATAAAAACCACCCCTTTCAAACGTTTGTTAGATTTTATCTTTTAAAAATACAATTAATTATTTTAAAAAATATATAAATTAGAGTTTTTTGGTACCAATTTTTCTATAATTTTTAAAATATAGAAATAAGCTACTGTATACACTTAAAATTCTACATTTCATGAATTGTGTCACTTTTTCATTGGAATTGTTTCAAATTTGGTATTTCGTAATGGGTACCGCGATGGTTTAAAAAAATACATAAGATGGTACAGTTCGCAGTAGATATCACCTTTTATGACCGCAAATTATCCGTAAAGGTCCGCGTTAACATATAGACCAGTAACATCAACATAATTTTAAAAGCATTTTTCAACGTAGTTTTTTTTTTAAATTTGGTAAAAAAATAAAAAAAAAAGATTTCTAGCGGTCCAGTAAAATTGGAATAATTTTTGACTTAATTCTTAACATTCAGATGTAATTCGAGAATTTCAAGTTGTAATTCGAATTTTATCAGTTGTAGTTAGAGAATTCTATATGTATTTCGAATTATTAAATCTGTAATTCGAATTATTTCATTTGTAATTCAAATTGTTACAATATTTTTCTTCGAATGATTGCAACTACATTATCCTTATATTAAACAAGATCTCATAACAAAATAATGAGTTTATTATGTTGATTTTTGCACCTGGAACAATTTATGGACCTAATTCCTACAAACAATAAATACCATATACAATTTAATAATTCTATTTGTAGTTTGTTTGTTGAAAGGAAAAAGTAATACCTTTAGTACTATTTTACACTCTTCGTATCCTAACCATAATTTTAGCAAGAGTTTCGATTGTATACCATTATCACACTCTGCAATGTCAAGCTTCACTGCTACCCCTTCGTCTAATATATAGTGGAAAATAAACACACACATTTAAAGATCTAGCACTTTCCGTACCCTTTTAGATCGAATTTCCAAAACTTCTATATGTATACCACATTGTATGTCGCAAACGAAGCCACCTACCAAATTTCTGAATTATAGATCTACTATTCATTTGATTATACAGGGTGAGATTAAAAACTGCAACCATCGTCCGATATCTGTTAAAATTATAGACAGTTCATTATATTGTTTACAAGCGTAAAAAAAACATTTTGGTGAGAATTTTCCAGAATTCCAGATGCAATTCAAGAATAATAGTGTGATTTCTCTATAATTGGCTTGAAAACCACAAATGGCTATTGTTAGAGAACTCCAGCATTTAAATGTGAATTAATCTTTGTGTCTCGTACCATCGCTCGTCACAGTGGTACTGGTAGCGTAACCCGATGTCAAGGAAGTGGACGGAAGAAAACAACAACATCAGCAGAAATAGTTCGAAAAGTAAAGACGCGACCAGATCTAAACCTGCGACGCAATATTCCATTCGGCAAATATTGAAAAATGAGCTGGGGGTAAATCCATTGAAATTCCTAAAAGTACAAGAACTTACACCGCAACATAATGAAAATAGACTCAAAAGAAGTAAAGGTTGCTTCGCTTGGTCGAAAGTGGTGAACTGTCGAATTTTGTTTTCTCGATGAGAAACATCGCTGTCAAGCAGGTTGTAAACAAACAAAATGATCGTGTTTACTTGCCGAAGATGTCAGCTGAAAGTGTGCACCTTCGGTTGGCCACCAGAACTCAAGCGCCGGGCATGGTGATGGTGTGGGCCGCCATAAAGCCGATGGTCGCCTCCGCTCGTATTAATCGACCGTGGTATCAGAATAAATGGCGAATATTATCGCGAAAATATTCTGGAGGGTGTATTAAAGCCTTGGTCACGCAAACATTTTGGCCGCAGACCTTGGACATTCCAACAGGACAAACCATCATCGCACTCAGCATGGCCACCAAAATCTCCGGATACCAATCCATTGGACTATTGTGTCTGGAGTATTTTGGAAAGCGAGGTTGGCACTAAAAAATACCAAAGAGTCGATCACCTCAAGCAAGCGCTTCGCCGGGAATGGGCCAAAATACCGCAGAGCAACATTTGGGCAGCGTTGTGAGTATTTCATGGGCCGTTTGAAGACCAAATTCGTGTCAAAGTTGAACAATTCAAACAAATCTAAACTTATTCTAAAATGTAATGACAATAAAATTAAAAAAAAAAAATAAAAATTATGGCGTTTAAATTTGTTGCAGTTTTTTACCTAACCGCTCTAAAGCCGTAATACCCATTCAAAACGTTGGTCTCTCTTCCCTTCTTTAATGGGTCTTTACTTGTTCTTTATGATATGTTTGTCATGCTTAAATTTTAAATCTTTTAATGTTTATATTTTCCTTGACGGTATGTCTTGAATAAACTTAAGCTTGAATTAATAGAACGTGAATGACATGAAAATAAAAAGTATGTTATTCCTTTGCCCACCTTCGTATACTCATAAATGTGTGCCCACGCAAATCTAATTTCGCATACATTACACGAAATACATTAACAAGAAAAAGAAAATACCATAATAGCTTGGGAAAGTTTCCAAGACAAAATGTATTTCCACTGCGGAATAATTGATAAATTTATCGATGCTGCGTGGTCTGCAGGAGTTCGTGTGGAAAACTTTTTTTTGGTTTATTTGGACACCACATCAATCACAATGAAAAAAGGTATCTTCTGCGCAAATAAGCAAACGGAAACTTTGGATAAGTACATAATATTAAAGGAATACCAAAAAAAAAAAAGACTCTCAATTAACACAACTGGCCGTGGGATTTTTCCGACCAAGATTTTCTTCGAATAAAATTGAGGACAGCATATTTTCAATGATTTTAAGCAATTCGTTTTTAAAGAGAAAAAACTGGTGTTTATTCCATGTTGACAAATGTCAACAAATAATACTATATCATATTTTTCCGACTGCACTCAGAGTGAAATGCAGAAAACAAACCACAATTTTATTTAATGCCCACCGCATAAAGAGATTTTTATGAGTTTGTTTGGTTTAAGAAATTCTTGTACATTTTTTAATTAAAATTTTAAATTGCATTATTTAATAAAATGTGTGTGGAACAACAGTTGTCAGAGCTTGTGGTTGTAGTGGTTTCAAGAACTGTTGGGAATTCCATTGAAATTGTTTGTGTGGGTGGGTGGTGGTGAAACTATCTCCGAGGTTGACATGATTTTTCCACACATGACAGAAAATTGTATTATAATTATATAACATTCAGAGTACGAATTGTCATATAATTTAGGTTAAATTTTTTCTGTTGCCGAAAACTGTAATGGTAGCACATTTCACTTCAATAGTGGCACTGTACACCCAATATTCTCTGATCGCGCTTTTAGTTTTGCAAAATTTTCTGAGGAAATATGATTTAAATATTACGACCATAATATAAGTACGACAACTTTTAAATGTTACCTAATACAGGGTAGTTATTTTTTTTTGCTTTCGATAAAAAATCCTAAATTAGGCTTCATTATCCTTTATCTTTTCGCTTCAGAAGTAAAAAGGCAACACCACTGTGGCTTTTGTCAACACACCCCGCGCATTCGACAAATTGTCTTCTAAACCTTAATTTGTTGAAGTAAAAACCCCAATTGCATAAATATATTTTGTTTGGATAAAAGCACAGGCATATTTTTAATGGATTTTTCAATTCTCTTATTTACATGTTTAAAATGCAAAAAACATGGATGATGATATTGTCAACACGTGCGTGAAATTTGCACGAATTTATAAAATGCTTATTTGAAAAAAGGATGCCTAATTGGAGGGTATATAATTCAAGAAAGTTACTAAAAGGATTAGGTAATTTTAATGTATGTGCATTTATCGCAGAGCAACAAATAAATTTTAGAAAAATAAAGGGTGGTTTTTTAACCATTTTTTTCACAATTTCATATTCATATTTCATAAATGTTAAGTTATTGGTACCGTGAAATAAAAACAAGTAAAAAAGCTGTAAGTTCGGCCGGGCCGAACTTTTTATACCCTCAACCATTTGGTACAAATTTGGCAATTTCCAAAAAAAAAACCGTTAAAAATTCTGTTAAAATCTTAAAAATACCGAATGCTTATACGACGACGTGGGCCTGCATAGGTAACTTTTGTCATAAATTATTACAATATTTAAATGCGATTCGGTATTTTGATGATTTAGCTACATTATAAACAGATAATGTAGCTAAAATCATCAAAATACCGAATATGGGGGTACCGTTATATGGGGGCTGTACGAAGACGTGGACCTGCACAGACAATTTTCTGTCTTAGGCTGTAGTATCCATTACGAACTTCAAATACCAAATTTGAAATAATTCCGGTGAATAATGTCGCTAAAATCATTAAAATACCGAATATCGGGGGGTACCGTTATATGGCGGCTATATGAAGACGTGGACCTACATGGCTTATTTCTTGACTTTGGATGAAGTATCCATTACGAACTTCAAATACCAAATTTGAAACGATTCCGGTAAACAATGTCGCTAAAATCATCAAATACCGAATATCGGGGGGTACCGTTATATGGGGGCTATATGAAGACGTGGACCTGCACAGATAATTTTCTGTCTTAGGCTGTAGTATCCATTACGAACTTCAAATACCAAATTTAAAATAATTCCGTTGAATAATGTCGCTAAAATCATCAAAATACCGAATATCGGGAGGTACCGTTATATGGGGGCTATATGATAACTTGGACCTACATGGCCCATTTACGAACTTAACCTGCCTACTGGAAAAATATACATGTGTGCAAAATTTTAGCCTTCTATCTCAATTTCTTCGAAAGATAGCGTGATTACAACAGACAGACAGACAGACAGACGAACAGACAGACAGACAGACAGACAGACACACAGACGGACATGGCTAAATCGTCTTAGAATTTACGCTGATCAAGAATATATATACTTTGTTGGGTCTGACATGAATATTTCGAGGAGTTACAAACGGAATGACAAATTAATATACCCTCCATAGTATGGTGGAGGGTATAAAAAAATTAAATGTCTAGTGTGAAAATGAAAAAAAATCCGTTCATTTTTTTCGCACCTTTCTTTGAAAGGATAAACTCTTTTAACAATATTTGTCTGAAATGTTACTGTAATTATAAGCACCAGTCGCCACACTAAGATACTATCGAAAACAAATATTTATAGGTCTAAGAGTAAGTGTTGTAATTATTCATACATATCTCGCTTTTATACGGTGTTTAAAGTATTCAATTTTTATACCCTCAGTCATATGGCTAGAGAGGGTATATATCATTTGATACGATCAAAATGTGCCTCATCGAAATAACGGTTTTACACCTAGGTCTCTTTGGACCAAATCCGTTTCAGGGCATTTGAAATAGATCTAGCGATGTTCGTCCGTCCATCCGTCCGCCTGTCTGCCTGCCTTGTGTGCATGATAACTCTCGAAGGGAGTATCCGATTTTGTCCAAATGTGGTACATGGTAAGATAATTGTAAAACTTAGATAGGTCAAAATTATTAACGAAAATAATTTACCTCATAGAAAAGAATGGATCATTCGATTTGTGCATCTTTTCAAATCCTAATATTTTTTTCAGTGCTAGGTCAGGTGTGAAAATAGACAATATCGACCCACTTCATCAAGTACCTCCTTCACAAAGGGTAAACATTAAAAAACACAAAGAACGATTGACTCAAAAGTTCCTTCACCGTATTGTTCGAATAAGGATTGAATTAAGTCCGAACATATACATTTCAGTCGAACTCTAATATTTATAGTTGTAAATCTTTTAATTATTCACGCCATGATATTTTTACATTCATATCTCGCCTTTACTGAATGTATTCAATTTTTAATTTATATTTGATTTTTGTGTCGGAACCAATAACTCGTTCTGTTTAACTCTCTTAATGTAACGAAATTTCTTTTTCTACCTTTCCTCTCCCGGTCCTTTTTCACCCTTAATGTTCATGGAGGTGATGTCAACAGCAATTCTTTGACACAGAATGGAAGTATCAATGCAATGCAATTATGTGCTACCACCAGGTGAAGAACTTTGCCATTAACAATTAAGGTAATGGTGCGAAGACGTTGTTGTGGTAAGTGTTCTCGTAATAATGTATTTGGCAACATTTCATCAGTTTGTTGCATACTTAATTTTTCCGTTTCCTTAAACTTAGCAGAGAGAAAATTTGACAATATGATAATATGATAATGGTGCAAACAATAGCAGGGTTAGAAAAAGTCGATTTTTATTTACAGTGTCAATGAATTGAAAAAAATAAATAAATAAAACCGTCAGCAGTATTGTATTTAAAAGAGCACCCATAGAAAATTTAAATACCAAAAATATTTAAACCTAGTGTTTAAAGAGTAGTTTTGTTTTGTGATCCTTTGAATGCCGCTACCTTGATTTACCTCATTTATATATTTATATATTTATATTTGTACCCCAAGCGCCTAGTGTTTCGATGCTGACATTGTTGTTTATGTTCAGTCGATGAAGTTAATTGGCATTCCTCTGTTCATTAATTTGCGAGTCACACCACATCGTGCAAAACAAGGTGTGTGTTAATGTCGTGCCGTGAAGCTCTGCCTTATTGTGTGCATAAATTTCCCAGCTAACGGTTGTATTATTGCAGCTGCAACAACAATAAATTGCATATTTCTAATTCGTGGAAACCACATAAAGTCTGAATGGTAAACAATTATGAGTTGTTGAGGCGGAAACGGTACTAGGTTGAAAGTTTAAAAAAAAAAAAAAAATATGCATTATTCTTATGTTTGCGTACGACTAAGAGACAAAATGTTTGAAATAGTTTCATAGACGAACATCGTGTTAAAGGAATGGGTTTTATGGAAGTATGTCGTTAATTAAAATTGAGTCTATTTTTAAAGTATCTGTAGGGGTGTGAATCTCCTAAGTTGAATTAGCTGACAAATGAAGTATTACCATGACCACTAGTTCTTCTATTCTATAGAAGTCTAATTGATATTTTATTCCACAGGTGACATGTTGGTATTATATGTAATACCATGTGGGGAAAATATTAATCTTCTATTCCATGGAATGCCAACGGATCTTTTATACTGTGCGAGACCTAGGCATATTCACTTTTTGTACCAGGCTACTGAAAACGTCTAGATTAAAATAAAACCAAACGGGGTTTTTTATAGAAGTGCTAGACATTGTAGTTGTACATTCTATAGAAAACCTAGAAGTTATATTGAGTAGGAAACAGAAGTCACAGAAAACGGGTTATTCTATAAAAGATTACTGCAACTTTATTCCACAGAAGAGCTGTGATTACCTATTTATATGTAAAAAACCCAAAAGTCTTCAAATCTGTAGAACAACAATCCCATATTATTTAATATGTAAAATAGTATAATGCAAAGCAACTAACTCATTGATTGCTATGATCTTGGAAATTAGTTTTCAACTATAAGTGTACTATAGGGTACTCAAAATTGAATCCATATTGGTCAGACAGATGGAGTAGAGTTATTTAAGTGGAATGAGGGTCGCTTATGGGGTGCATAAAGGATGCAACAACTTGTTTTCGTCTGTTTTGAAAGATATTTAACTTTATACTTCCGCCGAACAAATATGGGCATGAATACGATTCAACAACGCAGGTAACGATTACTAAATTAATTTGAAATTTATGATAATGTTGCAGAATGTGTGCGAAAATTGTGTACGGATTTTTGAAGAAGAGAAGCACTGTCAGCTTCGTATGTGAAGAAGAAAAATTGTTGGATTTGAAGCACAGAAAACCCGCATGCATACTTTGAAAAGGCATAATTAGATCATGGTGAATGAATTGTTGTTCACAAAAATTTAAAAACAGGATTTTGGCAACAGTATTTTTTGTAACATATGTATAAAGAACGAAGCGAGTTACTTTGTTGATCAGCATAGAATCACATTCATAGTCGAATGATGCCTGTACGCCCGTCTGTCCATGTATTTTTGTAAATAAAGTACAGGTCGCATCCAAACTGTAATATTAGCACCAAATGTGTAATATTAGCCAAATGGATGAAATCTGGCACAACCAAATTGAAACTAGAAACAAGTATTTCAAATTTGATCGAAATCGCTTCAGATATAGCTACAAGTCCAATATATTGTGCATCCAATTTGTCATTATTGTCCTCCACAGCCGAAATATGCACTCCGTAAGAACGATATTTGGGCAAATCTGCTCAGAAATACCTTTACCAAATTTTATAGATATCGGTTCAGATTTGGATATAGCTCCCATATATTGTTCGTCCATTTGTATTCTATAGTACACACAAATTATTAATAGCAGTCTAAATGGAGTGGATTTTGGCACATTCGATCGAATTCAGCTTAAAAGCAAGTACTTACAATTTTGTGAAAATCGGTTAAGACATGACTACAGCTCTCATATATAAGTTTCATCCGGTTTGGTATTTAATTCCTTCACATCCGAAACATGCACTCCAAAATAGTTTAAATTTGGTATCAGATAACTTATACAGCTCAAATATTATTTATTGAGAGCACTTCAGGTTTGGATATAGTTTTCACATATACTTCATCCAAAAATGTTATATAAGCCCAACTGGGTGGGTTTTGTGCACATCCAACCGAACTTTTCCATTGGTGAAACTAGGTCCTCACATATATATTGCTCCGATATATATTTGTAAGCTTATTCCTTCTCGAAGTAATATCATGCATCTATATCAATGTTATTTAGTAGTACAAAGCCGCAGTCAAACTTGATGAAATCGATTCTGAATAGAAATACCTCATTATAGTGGATTTAAAGCCGTAATACCCATTAAAAACCTATAATAGATGGTATTATTGAATTCTCGTAAATTCCCATAAAAACGTTTATTTGTTATGGATAGTTCTACTAAATATGCCCGACTTTTAGCCTTTCTTTACTGGTTAGATTTTTTAGACAGAAAACTCGAGAACTCAAACCATTTATAGTTTGAGTTCTCGATTGCTTTTATCTGGATCCCTTGGGTTCGCAGTGTGTTTGTATCCACATGAGGACATATCCGATCAAGATATTACAATTGTTTTGTGATGAGTATGATGTTTGATTGCCGTCTTCAATATCGCCAATACAGTTTTCCATAATGTGGGCTGTTATTTTTTACCAAGGATAATCCGATGTGGAAAAAGATTTGTTTCATATTCCTTGTCTGTACTACACTCTCTCAGGAAATAGAAACATCCAACTCATGACAACACCGTTGTATAACTCGCCTCGGAACTTCCGATTTGATTGTTTTTGTGTACATTTTTTTGTAAATGTTTATAAAGTTGATTGTATCTGCCTCATCATCAAAAGTTCCGTCGCCAGCATTCTTTAGAATTTTGCCGATAACATGCCTTCGAAAGTATTTCCCTCATTGTAGGGTAAGTGTACCAGTAGTCGGCACTTTTAGGATTTTGGCGTTTTTAATCGCTCACCATTCTGAGTGAAACTTTTCAATTATTACAAAGTTAATTAAATAAAATAAATTTCATAAATTTGTAGTTTTATTAAAACAATTTTTTAGCCAGTAGTCGGCACCACTTGCCATTGTCGGTATGGCATGTTCCAACAGTCGGCATACCATTTTTTTTTTGTAAGATAATTAATAATAATAATAAATTATTCATTAAAATAATATTTTTGTTTAGTTAAACTGATTCGTCGACGTCTTTATTGTACTTTTCTTAAGAATATGGATTGTTGAGGACCCTCACAGACAAAAATTTAATTTTTATTAGAATAAATCATCTTTCTTAGCGAAATTTTACACAAAGATAGCTGACAATATATTTGAAGTAAACAAAACATTTAGTTATAAAAGTTTCATTTATTTGGGCTTAAAAATAAAAAGTGCCGACTACTGGGACATGCCGAACTTAGGCACACTTACCCTATATGTGTTTGGTTTCACATAGTCTAACTGTTGTTTATAAAACATTTTTAGTATGAAATGAACAATTATTTTAAATCGTTTTTTTATAATTTTAATATTTGCTTTTGCTTAAGTGGTGAAAATCAAAATATAACTTATTTAATATTTTTCAGAGATATTTGTGTGTAATTTAACATGTCTCAATTGCTAGTCACAACACATAAAGAAGACTCAGTATATGTCATTCACACCGTTGTGTGTGTGTGTAAATCACTTTCTGTTTTTTGGAATAATAAAGAAGGGATTACTGAAATGAATTTCATTTGATCCTCTTTTATTGAATTTAAAAGTTGAATGTCTACGAGAAAATCGTATTCGACACGACAAATGAGTTTGAATTTGTAAAATTGGACAGACAAATGAGTTTGTTTTGTAAAAATTGGACTCAAATGTTGAGAAGAATAACGTAGAGAGAGGTCATTTCCTTCCATAGAAGAGTTTTCTTAGTCATTTTTTTGTTAATATTAATTTTTTTGTATTATATTTCCTCGAATTGGTTATCTTTGAATCACAAATTTTAACACACAAATATTAACACACTTTAAATATTCCTCCATTATTCTCTAACTAATTTACTAGCTTTCCCACGGCTACTCAAATCAGCTTTGTATGACCTTCTTTAAGGGTTTTGCGGGCCAAAATATTTATATAAATCTCCTTCCGTCGAATATGGCAATTAACAGTTTTTGCACCCCCTTTGCTTTATTTAAAATATGTCTATGTGTGTGAGGCAAAACACAAATTATATTGTGTGTATGTATTTTTTGTGCAAACTAGGAACATTAATGCACTTAAAACAAATTGGCCTCCCTTGCTATGTGGGTTCTATGTCCCAATTATGTTCGGCTCTGCAATTGGTGACGAAGAGTTCAAGGCAATTGAAGTTGTTTACATTAGCTTGCCACATTTCGAATTGTCATAAATTAAGGATTTTTTCAACTACATTTCGGTACAAATTACCACCACAAATTGAACGCGCATATATGTATGTATTTATATGTATTTTGGTTTTCAGTCAAATTTAAAGGATTTCATTAGGCAAATGGAATTCTTCGGATTTATATATTGGTTTTGCTTATTAGATTATATTTACAGACACATACATTTGCATTTAAATTCTGAAAATGGGTGTATGTTACATAAGTATTTTAAAATAGTAGAAATAATTTTTTATTGACGTTCACGAAAAAAATATGTATAATATATTTAAGAACCAACTATTCCAAGGATTCTTATGTGTACCACAATCACACAATTAAAAGATTCGTTTCAAATCTAAATTTAGTTTGAATTTTGAGAAATTAGTAGATGAGTGTTGTTGTTGTTGTTTGAAAAATCTACATATTTTGCACCGGTTTTAACTTTAAAACAATATTTTTCAGTTTTTGAACATTGGAAATGTTTCACCAATGTGAAATATCCTAAAATTTTTTTTCTTTACATTTTGCGAAAGTGAATCCACGGGTGGAGAATTCCAAGTGGATGTGATATTATTCGATTAAAGATTAAACCCCCAAATAGTTTTGGGTTCGTGGATTTTGTAAGAATATTTTCAACTGCTATTTAAAAATGTTGACCAGAAATTTCGTGAACTTTCATTAAAAATAGTTTTAAAAGACATCCTGGTTTTTGTAAATATGAATATAATCGATAATAATGGTATTTATCCATGCATGCTTTTAAACATGTTTTATGATGAGTTTTGATTCATTAAAACCACTTTTCAATAAACAATGACATAATTTCCAAATGACAAATAAATGAATGCAAAATATTGAATGTGTGGTATGGTACCTGTTTTCTCAAATAGAACAGCAATTTACAATAAAAAAAAAATAAATTACTATCATCATCCAAAAATCAACTACCTCCCATTTGATAATTCCTACATATGAACCGCGACAAAAGGCTAAATACCTGTCAGTGATTTCTTTGTTTTATGCAAATAATGCCTTCTTTCGTTGAAGTAAACATCGCGATGTAGTTCAAGGTTGATTTGACATGTTTATGTCTGAGGGATGTTTTCCATGTCAAAATTGTGTGATATGTTTTCAGGCATTGAATATTTATGAAACGTGGAATATTAAATGAGACGAAACATAAAACCACACATAACAAATAATATAAGGCAGGTGCAGAAATCTGTAGTCTGAGTCAACGAGACATTATGAATTGTCTGATTTAACTGGCTGCAAATATTGCTGGAGGCAGAATTGTAAACACAATCAATGTAACTTATTTGCGAGGGATTAACAGAAACGGAATATGTCATTTCTAATATTGCAGTCAATATGTGGTTTTAGTCTGTTAAACACTGTTGGCCTTTTTAAAACCTTAAATTTTTGGAAAAAAAAACATAAAAAAGCTGTAAGTTCGCCAGGCCGAATACCGTCAACCATTTGGAAAAAATTCTGCAATTCTCAAAAACATTAAACTCCGTTAAAATTCTCTTAAAATCTTAAAAATACCGAATGTAGCTGTTATATTAGGGTCTATACGACGACATGACCTGCATAGGTACCTTTGTCATAAGCCATTACAATCTTCAAAAGCGAATCTTAAAACTCGGTGAATGTAGTATCCATTACGAACTTTAAATACCAAATTTGAAACAATTTCGGTGAATAATGTCGCTAAAATCATCAAAATACCCAATAAATATTTATATGGAAGCTATAGGAAGACGTGGACTGCACAGACAATTTTCTGTTATAGAATCCATTTCGAACTTCAGATACCAACTTCGGTAAATAATGTCGGTAAAATCAAAAACAACGAATATCGTGAGGTACCGTTATATATATACCAAACGTGGACCTACATGACCCATTTTCAATACTAAAAGTCCTGCAGACATAACATACATTTGAGTTAATTTATCAGTATACGGACGACATCGGTAAATCGACATAGAATTGTATGCTGATCAAGAATATATACACTTTCTGGAGTCTAAAATGTATATTTCGAGGTGTTACAAACGGAATGACATACTTAATATACCCTCCATACTATGGTGAAGGGTATACAATTAGAAAACAATTTTGTAAAATATAGATAACTTTAGAGATTCTTTTGTAAATATAGTTCGACCCGAGTTAAAATAACTTTAAGCAGGAAGCTTGTTAAGAGTGGTCAGTACGCTACTAGCAGGAATAAGGATAGCAGCAGTAAGCTCTTTATAAGCAGAGAGCCGACTAGCATCCGTTGGGTGGCTAGGATCGGTGAGCTGTTTAGGAGCCGATTTGCATTTTAGTGTGCACAAACACGTGGGCACTTACGAATCCTGAATGTCACATTTGGTGAAAATCGTTTCAGATTAGCTTAGCTCCCATATATATTGTTCATCCGATATGTTATGCATTCCATAACAACGATATTCAGAGAAATATATCAAATACTGCTCAGAAATACCTTTGCCAAATTTTATCGAGATTGGTTCAGATTCTTGTATAGCTCCCAAACATGTCTTTATCCGATTTCAAGTTAATTTTGCACCAAATCGATAATACAAACCCGAATTGAAAAGACACAAATGTTAGGCAAATTTAGTCCTTTGTACTTAAAATTATAACTATAATCATATTTGGCGTGATCCAATTCTCACAAATTCCCTTAAATTTATTTGTTAGTCGTCCTGCCCGATTTTAGAACTTCTTTACTGTTTTTTTTTTTTTTTTGTATAAAAACTTGCAATATTGTGTAAAAAACTCTTATTTCTTAAAGCATTATCAGAAAATATAAAATACCTCAAACATTTAAACACAAAATTTAAAATATTATTCCAATGCAA
>NW_026712405.1:0-106138 GCF_030504385.1 Musca domestica | reverse complement strand
TCGAGTAATTTATTTCGCTATTCGATAATGTACGACTTGCGTAACATATAGGCTTGTCACTACCTATGGTTCCTTGGGAAAGTATTGCTCCTAAAGCAAAGTCGCTAGCGTCGGTGGTTAAATTAAATGGTTTTGAAAAGTCAGGATATTGGAAGCAGTGGGTCGTTCATTAAAAGATTTTTGCAAGTAGCAAATGGTCAAATATCTCTCGTTTAATATTATTTTCTCCCTTTCTTAAGACATTCTGTGAGGGGTTCGTTAATTTCGAGAAATCTTGAATAAATTTCCTGTAATAACCGAGTAGTCCTAAAAATGATTTTATTTGTTTTTGTGTTTTTGGTACGGGGAAAGCTTTTATGGCATGAATTTTATCAGGGTTGGGTTTAATACCATCAGTGGAAATAACATGTCCGAGAAAGAACATTCTTTCTTTAGGAATTCTGATTTGTCCAGTTGTATCTTAAGATTGGCTGTACGTAATTTACCGAGTACTTTTTTCAAGTGTTGTATGTGCTCCTCTAAGGAAGTTGAATATATAACTATGTCATCTAAATATACAAGGCAGACTGTCCCGATCAAGTCACTTAATACATTGTCCATTACCCTTTGGAAAGTGGATGGAGCATTTTTAATCCAAAAGGCATCCTTACGAATTCATAGTGACCTCTATCGACAGAAAATGCTGTTTTACCAATACTTTTGGGTGCATTTCGATCTGGTGAAAACCGCTAGCTAAATCTAAAGTTGTGAAGTAGAGACTTCTCCCCAATTTATCTAATATGTCAGTTATGTTGGGTATGGGATATTTATCAGAAACAGTTTTCTCGTTTAATTTGCGATAATCTATAACAAGTCTCCATTTTTGTATATTGCTCGAGTCTAATTTTTTTTGGTACGATCCATATAGGAGCACTCCATGGTGAAAAAACTTCTTCTAATTACACCTTGTTGCAACATTTTATCGATTGTTTGCGTATTTCCTCTTTGTGTATGTAAGGGTACCTGTATGATTTTGTAAAAATGGGTTGTCGTCAGTTGTCCTTATTTGGTGTTTGATTTGATTCGAGAATGTCAATTGTTCTCCCTCCTTGAAAAACACATCTTCAAAGCATTTGCAAACCTTCAGCAAAGCTTGTTTTTCCTCTTTATTAAGATGACCGGTCCTTATCGAATCTAAAATGTCATGATTATCATTCATACAGTTGTGTTCTAAACTGAAGTTATTAACTTCGATGTAATTCTGGTCGTTGTATGGTGTCGTCTTTATTGGTTGTTCAATGTATGCAATTTTATCATGTCCAGAAGTATTAACTATTTCCACAAGGCTGTACCACTTTTTAGAATGATACAGTCCCTCTGAAATAAAGAGGTCAGAACCCAAAAAGTCCTTGGGAAAAAAAACTACCATTTTGTGTGTCTACCGGTACATTAATAACAACTCTGGAAGAGCTTGAATAATGAATTTCTCAGAAGTGAAATTGGGTTTGAGATGAATAGGTATGATGGCTTGACTTGTTACTAGAGTTTTGTACCTAGGTCTATTTTAGCTTTGAGAAAATCTAATATGTCCAATCCTATTAGTCCATCGAAATAGTGTGAAATTTGAAGACAAAAATTCTGTATCTCCTTTTGTTTGAATTCCGTAAATAAGGGTAGTTTAATTTTTTTGTCCAGTGAGTGTTTAGTTAAAATTGTTGTGATTGTAATTGGTTTGCAAGTCATACACTCTTCGTCATTTACAAATTCTGGGTTTATGAATGATGACGATGCTCCAGTATCTATTAAAAATTTCAGGGGTCTACCAAATGGGGAGGATATGTTAATATAGGGTAATGTGTGTCCATGTTTGTTAATATCTAAGTATCCGTGGTGTGGGTAGGCATTCATATGAAAAATTTTCATTATCAACTATTACATTTTCGTATTCCGTTCTAATACCATTATTTTGTTGGTCTTTTAGATCGTTTCATGTCATTATCATCATTTTGATGATAAGTGTAGTTTTGTTCGAAGTCATTGTCATGTGTTTGTCCGTGGTAATATCCGTCTAGATCATTATGGTAAGCTTGAGACACATTGACGTTGTTAGGTACGATGTCTGTCTCGTTTGTGTAGTCATAGGTTTTCTTAAATGACTATAACCAGAACTAACATCCATTGGTTCTGGTGGTGGTAAGGGTTTGGTCGTAAGCTGTTGCTGCCTGAAGTTGCTGAATTTGCTCTGTCCGGACCATTGTGAGAAAAGGTATTTCCATTAGGTGCTTGAGGTCCCTTTTGTGAAAATGCATTAGTTATTGGATTATATTGATTTCTTCCCTGAGTATTAACCGTGTTTTGGAATCTATTATATTGTTTTGTGCGTAATGGTGAATTTGTCCGTGTGTAAATCTATGTGTGTATTCATATTTGGTTGGTAATTACGAGCAGGGGCATAATTCCGTGTATTCTGTCTATACCTTGGTTGGTAGAATGGTTGGTTGTAAGTAAGTCTTCTTGAATATTGTATATTTTGTTCCTGAATGCAGAATGTTAATGCTTCATCTAATGAATCGGGTCTCATAGACCTAATCATTGAGCCAAGGGGTTCTCGGAGGCCTATTAAGAATGCATCTAAGCACATTTTAGCGTTAAATTCGCGCCTCGAGTTATGACATGTTTGTTAGTTTCATGAATTGATATATATTATTTATTGCTGCCTGTAGCTCTATAACTGAACCATAAAATTCTTGCACAGTCTGATTATTTTGTCGTAAATTGTGGAGTTCACGCACAAGGGAGGTTTCACTCCTTTTATCCGAATATTTAAGTATTAGATTCGCTTTAATTACCTCCCAAACTAACGGAGTACCGGATGAATTAAGTACTTCATTAGCTTCTCTCACTATTTTGTTTCTGATGGCTCTAAGCACTACTGTTGCTTGGTTAGAACCGTCGATATTCGCTAATATTCTTAAAATCTCTTCAAACGTTTTCTAAAAAATCATTTAGTTGCCTTGGATTTCCATTAAATGTTGGTAAATCTTTTACGGCATCTGGAATTTTTAATGTTTCGTATGCTTGAGAGGATTGTGACGGTTGTTGAGATTGTAGCGCCTGAGGGGCACTAATGTCATTAACGGTAGTCATTTCTTGTTGTTCCGGTATTGCAGTTAAGTATCGAATAGAATATGGTCTTGGTCTTAGTCTTCGCATTTAATATAATTACCCTTTTTATTGATTTGAGATATTTTGATTAGCCTTTTTCTTTATAATTGAAATATTTCTTTGCTTATTTCTGTTTTATATTTTATAAAGTAATATAATAGTGATAAATATTATAATTTTCTTAAAATAATTACCCTAGTATTATCATAATAAATAATTTCATTGTTGATTTCCAAGGTTTTTATCTGCTTCTTTCCTCCGATGAGACCTGTATAAGTTGCTTGTAGATATGGACTGCTTCAGGACTATTTCTTGTTCTTCACTTGTAGTTGTTGTTTGTTGTTTTAATTGTTGCTTGTTTTTGTTTTTTTTTTTTTTTTTTTTTTTTTTTTTTTTTAGTTTTTTTTTTTTGTTTTTGTTACGGTTGTTGTTATTGTTATATGTTATTAACTTTTTAATTGTTATTTTAGTTGATTTTCCTTTTTTTTTTTGATCTTCACTGTATTGTTATTTGTTTTTGTTAGTTGGTTTTTTTCTTGTTTATCTGATCTGATCCACTATGACGTATTATTTGTTGATATTCCTTCAACGATTTTTATTAAATATTTATTCCAACCAAAAGATATTCATTCTCTCCGGATGGTAATATTTGTTGATATTCCTTCAACAAAATATTATTTATGAATTTATATATATTTTTTATTTAAGATATAATTTGTTGATATTCCTTCAACAATTTTATTAAATATTTATTCCAACCAAAAAGATATTAATTCTCTCTGGATGGTTATATTTGTTGATATTCCGTCAACAAAATATTATTTTGATTTTAAATATATATTTTTATTTAAGAGATATTCCTTCTCTTCTTATAGTAAATTGTTGATATTCCTTCAACAAAATACTATATTGTATTGGCACTTGATTTTCTCGGTTGTACGGACGTAGGTTCTTTTTTTTCCCGATTGTTGGCGCACGATTTTTCTCCTTAAGGATTACTTGATATACCGTCAAGCCTAATTAATTTAATATATTTTTTTTTTCTTCACCAAATTTTTCTCAAAAAAAAATTTTTTTTTATGTCCTTTAAAGGATAGTTCACTGTTTTTTTCCACAATTAACTTGTCACTGTTTTTTTTTTTTTTTTTTTTGTTTTTTTTTTTCTGTTTTAAGGATACATTTATTTAATTATATTTTTTCACTTGAGAAAGACCGCACCAACAATGGCCGTACGACTGCGCCAGTTAGCTTCCGTACCGCCGAAAAATCAGAAAACAAGAATTATTCTGTTTTAGATGCCAAATACAACTGATGCTTTATTCAAAAATTCTTATATTTAAGTGATTTACAATTATTGATTTTTCTTAGAGTTAACAAAGAACAAAGAAACATAAAATCTAGAGCTATCAAGAAAAATACTTAAGCTAAAAATTTGTATTGGGTACAGTAAAAGTAAACATTTCTTTTTGGGTTATTTCCGTCATAGTTTTATTACTAGTGTTGTTATTGTGATGTTGAAGTGGAGAATTATTGCTGACGAAATAATGTCAACAATATTGGTGTTAGCTCTTTGGTGCTTATGACAATGTTGTAACTAATAATGATGTTAATAATAATGATATTAATAATAATGATGTTAATAATAATGATGTTAATAATAATGGTGTTAATAATAATGATGTTATTAATAAATGAGGTTGTGGTTGAAAATAATGAACTTAATAATAATGTTGTTTATTGGTGGCTGTAGGTAACTCGCTGTCTATGGTCCATTCCCGGCGAAGCGCTTGATTGAGGTGATCGACACTTTGGTATTATTTTTACTCCACACAATAGTCCAACGGATTGGTATCCGGAGATTTTGGTGGCCATTGTGCGCTGGAAATGAAGCGAGGAACCTCATTTTGTAAACATCTTTGGGTGGCGCGTGCTGAGTCCTGTTGGAATGTTCAAGGTCTGCGGCCAAAATGTTTGCGAGCCCAAGACTTTAATACACCCTACAGAATATTTTCGCGACAATATTCGGCAATTATTCTGATGCCATGGTTGATTAATACGAGCGGAGAGTGACCATCGGCTGTTATGGCGGCCCACACCATCACCATGGCCAGCGCTTGGGTTCTGGTGGCCAACCGAAGGTGCACATTTTCAGCTGACCTCTTTTGCAATTAAACACGATCATTTTGTTTGTTTTTGTTTCTCATCAGTGACCGAGAAATCGAAATTCGGCATTTCACCACTTTCGGCCAAGCGAAGCAACTTTTTAGCTTTTTTGAGTCTAGTTTCTTTCTGTTGCGGTGTAAGTTCTTGCATTTTTTGAAATTTCAATGGCATTACCCCGAGCTCATTTTTCAATATTTGCGAATGGAGTAGTGTGAGTAGTGGCTCATGGGCCATTTTTCGGCCACTGCGACGCGGTTTTCGATCAAGTCGCTTCTTTTTTTCGAACCATTTCTGCTGATTTTGTTGTTTTCTTCCGTCAACTTTCTTGGTGATAATCGGATCAGATTTAGATATAGCTTTCATATATATTCAACCGATTTCGCGTTAATTGTGCACCAAATGGTTAATATAAGACCTGTAGTTTGGCACATCCCACCAAATTCAGTCTAGAATCGAGTAAATCAAATCTGAAGAAAATCTTCTCATATATAGCTATAGCTCTCAAACATATGTTTCATCTGATTTTGGGTGTTAAGTTCTTCACATGCATAATATCCGCTCCAAGAGAATGAAATTTGGACATCAGATAAAGACCAGAAAAACCTCTGCCAAATTTTATCAAGATCGGTTCACATTTGGATGTAGATCCCATATATATCTTCAACCAATTTCGGGTAAATTGTGCACCAAATGGCCAATATCTGTAAAAGAGTCCTGATTTTTGGTACATGCGACCGAATTCAGTTTAGAAGCAAATACATCACATTTGAGGAAAATCGGTTCAGATATAGCTATAGCTCCCATATATATGTTTCATCCGATTTGGTGCTTAAGTCCCTCACATTCGTTATATGCATTCGACAACAGTGATATTTGGTAGCAGATATCTTATAAAGCTCGGAAATACCTTTGCCAAATTTTATCGAGAACGGCTAAGATATGGATATAGTTCCCATATATATCCTTAATCCGATTTCAGGTTTATTGCGCAAATAATGGCTAATATCAGTCCAAATGGAGTGAGTTTCGGGACGTACGTTTCCATTTTGTGCAACTCGATTCCGATATATAATTGTTTAATATAATCCTTCTCCAAGTGATGTCAAGCACTCTATAGCAATCTTATTTGATATTAAAGTTTAAAATGTCTTCGTCAAATCGAAAATGGATTCAGAATTGGATATGCCTCGCACATATTCGTTCCCTCAGGAAATTGGAATTTCTTAAAATGTGCGTAAGGTACCCGATATAGTGCATTTAATACTGATAAAAAATATGTGAATTTTGAGGGAGGTACTTGAAGGGGCGGGCTGATACATATGATATTCTCTGCAGATCTTATGTCAGAAGAAATATTGGGATGTGTAAAATGTGAAGCCTGTAGCTTATTTCTCATTTTTGATCGTTATTGGTATGCAAAAAGTTGACCCCAATGCAAGAGAGATACCCGAAGTGGTGGGTCGATCTTTCAGATCTGCACATTGTTTTGGGATTGTGAAGTGTGAACAAAAATCGGTTACTTATTTCGCATTTTAAGAGCCTGTGGATTATTAAAAATGTTAACCCTATAAGGGGGAGTGGACCGATATTGTCCATTTTCCCACCTGACCTAGCGCTAATAGAAATATTAGGAATTTCCAATCGGAACTTTTTATAACCTCCACCATTTGGAAAGAAATTGCAAGAAGTGAATAAAATAGTTAAAATTACAGTTATATGGGGCTATACGAAACCGTGCACTTCTACAGACAATTATTTGCCAGGTTTGAAGGTGCTGCCTACTATGAACTCCAAACACCAAGTTTAAGATAATAATCTGTTGGAAAACGTAACTAAAATCATAAAAATACCGTATATTAGGAGGTATTTTTATATGGGGGTTATATGGGGGCCATATGAAGATATGGACCTGTAGGTAGTATCCATTTCGAACTGCAAACACTAAATTTGAAACAATTCCATTGAAAAGTGTGCCATAAATCATGAAAATACCGAATATCTGACTATACGAATACCTGTAGCCATATGGGTAATTTTCTGCCAAAGAAGGCGGCGTCTATTAGGAACTTCAAACACCAACTTAATACCAAATATTTAGTGATATGGTTATATGGGGACTTTACCAAAACTTAGACCTATATAGACAATTCAATTAGAGGATGTTGTCTAAAGGTGGGGAATACTATTTGCCAATTTACAGCAAATTCGTAGACAAATCTTAGATGCTAAAGAAATTTTTTCAAGGATCAAAAGACGTACAAAAAAAAATATTTATTTTTTAGTTGAAAGAGTCTAATTTTTAGTTGTATTTCACGGATCCAAAGACCAACATTCAATGATTTTCAAGATATTTTTCAAGAATCAAAAGTCATTTATCCGTTATTTTTTTATATTTTTTTTTTTTCAAGGATCGATCGACCCGTGACCCGATTTTATATTTTAGTTTTTTTTTTGTTTAGTTTTTCTTTTTCTAGACTGTAATTGTGATTTTAATTTCTTTGAAAAAAAAAAACAAAAGATTTAAATCAACAATTTTTTAAAAGTACTTTCTTCAAAATATATAAAGAACTAAAATAGTTTTTTAGTTTGTTTTTTAAGATATTCCTTGAGGACCTACTGAACTTTTAAAAATATTTTGAAGGGCATATTAATTTAATTTTATAGGAGTAGCAGAACCCAAATTTTGGATTTTGAAAAAAAATATTTAAAGCTCCAATGCGCCTATGTTCAGGGATTTTTTCCAACACTAGCGGACTTAGATATTTTTGGTTCCTAAGAATATATTTTTCAAACACCATTCTGGCACAAAATTAATTCTTCCTGGAATTTTGTGTGAACCCTACCATGCCCATAACCGAGAATGTTCTTTTACAGTTTTTCAAAAGCCAAGGCCAACAGTGCCACTGCTTTTACTGCAATTCCTCCAATATAGTACAAGTCACTAATCTTTATTTCTAAGAATAATTCCCTAAGGCACAAAATAGTCGGTCTTAAATATTTTTCTGAAATTTCTAGGTGCTGGTAGATTTCTGTTCCAGCACTACCTGTCCCATAATCGTGTATATTTATATATTAGAGGATGTTGTCTACATGTGGGGAATACTATTTGCCAATTTACAGCAAATTCGTAGATGTTAAAGAAATAGGATCAAAAGACATACAACAAAATATTTATTTTTTAGTCAAAATTCAATGATTTTTGAGATTTTTTTCAAGAATCAAAAGTCATATATCTGTTAGTTTTTTTTATTATGTGTTCAAAGATCGAACGACCCGTGAACCAATTTTATTTTTTTGGTTTCGTTTTTCTTTTTCTAGACTGATTTTAATGTCTTTGATTTTCAAAAAAACAAAAGATTTAAATCAAAAAATTTTTAAAAGTACTTTCGTCAAAATATTTTTAAGATATTCCTTGAGGACCTACTGAACTTTTAAAAAATATTTTGAAGGGCATATTAATTTAATTTTATAGGAATTGAGGAGTCCAAATTTTGTATTTTGAAAAACATATTTTAAGCCCTAATGCGCCTATGATCAGGGATTTTTTCCAACACTAGCGGACTTAGATATTTCTAAATTCTTTGCCATTCAGGCAAAGAATTAATTTTACCTGGAATTTTGTGTGAACCCTACCAGGCTCATAACCGGGAATCTTCTTTTACAGTTTTTTAAAAAGCCAAGGCCTACAGTGTCACTGCCTTTACTGCAATTCCTCCAATATATTACAAGTCACTAATCTTTATTTCTAAGAACAATTCCCTAAGATCTTAAAACATTTTTCTGAAATTTCTATGTGCTGGAAGATTTCTTCGGCTTTCTTTCTTTCAGGTTTTGTTACTCCAGATTTTTTATTTAATTTAATAATTTTCCTAAGGACTACTAGGCCACGTTTCTTAAAAACATTTCTTCAAGGATAAGGATACAAATATATTTTTTTATTTTTTTTAAGTATATTTCTCCATTGAGTAGAATGCCACAGGTTTTGGGAACCTGTCTAAAGGATTGTCAAGTTCAGATATTATTGAATATTAATCTATGGTTCATAATTGTAAGATTTCTTCAAATATTCCCTCTCGTACTTTTTCTCTTTGAAAAATATTTCTTTTTTCAAAATCAATTACATCAGTTTTAAATTCCAATGAAAAAACATCATAATTTCGTGGTATGTTATCAGTTCCGATCGGTGTGACACAAATATTCTTCTCTTCTTTATATTAATAATAATTTTTCAAATTATTTCTAAAAATCACGCACAAAACTAACCAAAAAAAAACCACAAAATATGACACAAAAGAAAAGTTATTTTCAAAACGCGTTTGGCACGCGACTGGATTCAGTCCCGTTTTTCTAAGTTCAAGATAAGATGAGCATAGCTCAAATGGAACGCAACCAAGTTGGAGTGGTAGACAGACATACATCAATGAAAGAAATGTAAAAAAAAACCACAGAGGAACACGGCATACTATTGTCATGATCTTCAAAGGAATTCCAAAATTTAATATATGCAACATCATCGTCAAAAAAAAAAAAAAAAAAAAAACGAAGAACCCTGTTTGTCCAATGAACAAATTTGAAAATGGAAATGAATGAAAAAAACCGAAAAAAAAAACTCTTTGGGTTTTATTCCTAGAAAATCGCATAAAATTGAAGAATTCCTCTGGAACTGAAAACCAAAAAATTAAAAAAAAAAACTCCGAACGTGAAATGGCCTTTGGTGTTTCTGGCTGGAAGGTGGAGGGTGTTCGAGACTGCGTAGAGTTAGTTTTCTTAAACGTGCTCAAGATATTTTCAAATGATAAAATGTTTGGTTGACAAAACAGTAGCCCATTACACACACAGAGGACAGCAATAACAACAACAACTACTCCACCACTCCAGCAGCAGCAAAAAAAAAATACGGATTAGAGGAAGTGAGATTCTTTGAATGAATAACAACTAAATCAGGGGTGCTCAAAACCGTGTTCTAGAACATGAAGAGAAAAAGAGATAATTTAAGAGAAAATTAAAATTCTGTTTTTCTTCATATTTTACTGTTCTATTTAATTGTTTTTTAAACACGAATGTTTGCCAAAATAGTTTATAAAGCAAATGGATAAAATATTTGTATAAATAATGATTTAACACTGTTTTGTTCTTGATTTAAATAAGCAAAGAGAAATTGACTGAGAACAGATATTTCTTCTTGAGCACCCCTGAACTAAATTGACTTGCCTTAACGTCTCTTCGTTGTTTTCCTCTCTTTTTCTTAAGAGATTTACAAGAGATTATAAAGAAAATCTTCAATTTTCCTAATTATCGGCTAATTCAGAAGTAAAAAGGCGTGATTCTTTCTTATTTTGTTATTCCTGTTGTGGTGCTGTTCTGTTTTGTCCATTAATCCATCTTGTGGTTAAGATTGGTTCCGGTATCACGCAGAGTTGTGTGTGTTTCAGGTATGTGTCTGTGGGTTTGAGCCATTGATCACACCTAACATGTTTGTTGGTTTGTTTGTTTGTTTCAATAGATTCATCAACAGATCTTCACAAATTTGTCTAAGGCTGATTAACGCCTTCTTTCTTCGGGGTTTGTCTTTTTGCTTGGCTGTAGAAATTTTTGCACAAATAATTATGGCTACTGTTTGTGGTCATAATGAGCATCAGTGTCCTGCTGAGCTGTGAAATTTTGCAAAGATGTTTTGTATTTGGTCACCACCGGGTACTAATGATAAGTAACTCGTCGCATTCTTCGTAATCCGACGTAAAGGCAAAATATGACAATTAGCACTTATTAAACCCTATAACAATTAGGAGATTCTTCACAAAAAAATAAGTCCGGAGGGGTTTGAGGATTTAAAAAAATAATAATAACAATTGAAATATTATCAAAACTGAAATCCTGGAATTTTTAGAAAGTATTGTAAGCCACACTTTCTGGACCATCACCAGGGCTATAGCCATGTTTCAATGAATATCAAGGATACACTCGCAGAATTTTGTAAATATATTTTTTTGAAGGACCAATACCTTGAATTTCTAAAAAAATATATGGTTTCTGAAAATAGCTGAACTTTAATCGCAAATTTAAAAATTACCCAATAATGGTCAAGTAAATAGAGGAATTCATAAACAAGTAAAAAGCTGTAAGTTCGGCCAGGCCGAACTTTGAATACCCTCCACCATTTGGTAGGAATTTAACAATTTTCAAAAAAAAAAAAAAATAAATAAATAAAAGGATTTTAAAATTGTGTTAAAATCATGTAGCCGTATATTAGAGTCTATATGGCGACGTGGACCTGCATAGGTAACTTTTGTCACAAGGCAACTTATATCACAATATTCAAATGCGAAACTTGAAAAAAATCTGTCTGTAAAATCGTCAAAATCGTCGAATATAGGGAGGTACCATGGTGGTTATAAAACGTGGATCTGCACAGAAAATTTTTTGTCATAGGCTGTTATATCGAACTTCACGAACTTCAAATTCGAAATTTGAAACAATTCCGATAAATAACGTCGCTAAAATCATCAAAATACCGAATATCGGGGTGTACCATTATATAGGGGCTATACAAAGACGTGGACCCGCACAGACAATTTTCTGTCACAAGCTGTAGTATTCATTACGAACTTCAAATGCGAAACTTGAAACAATTCCGGTAAATAGGTTCGCTAATATCATGAAAATACCGAAGATCGGGGGTACCGTTATATGGGGGCTATACGAAGGCGTGGTCCTGCACAGACAATTTTTTGTGTTAGGCTGAAGTATCCATTACGGACTTCAAATACCAAATTTGAAACTATTCCGGGCAATAATATCGCTCAAATTATCAAAATACTGAATATTGGGGGGTACCGTTATATGGGGGCTATTCGAAGGCGTGGTCCTGCACAGACAATTTTCTGTGATAGGCTTGTAGCATCCATTACGAACTTCAAATACCAAAATTGAATCAATTCCGGTAAATAATGTGGCTAAAATGATCAAAATACCGAATATCGGGGGGTACCGTTACATGGGGGCTATACGAAGACATGGACCTACATTGCCCATTTTCTGTTTTATGCTGTAGTATCTATTAAAAACTTTAAATACCAAATTTGAAACGATTCCGGTAAATAATGTAGCTAAAATCATCAAAATACCGAATATCGGGAGGTACAGTTATATGGGAGCTATCCGAAGACGTGAACCTATATGACCCATTTTCAATACCAAAAGTCCTGCAGACATAGTACACATTTGAGTAAAAGTTTATCAACCTACTTCATGTCGTGCGGAAGCTAGAGTTATTTCCACAGACGGACAGACGGATAGACGGACAGACGGACGGACATTGATAAATCGACATAGAATTTTATGCTGATCAAGAATATATATACTTTGTGGGGTCTAAAATGTATATTTCGAGGTGTTACAAACGGAATGACAAACTTAATATACCCTCCATACTATGGTGGAGGGTATAAAAATGTCTTCTCGGATTACAATATTTTCTTCCAATGGCTATTAATTTAATTAAGTTCCAATTTTCGTGGAACTTTCTTTTCAATCAAGGACTTAAATGGGCATAATCGCTCATTTGTAATATATTTCGGATACAATCTTAATTTTTAAATTTTTTCTACGGACTACCTAAGATTAACAAATTTCAAGGATCCTCATGGCATGGAGTATTAGAACCTATCTCGGTTATTATAACCTCACTCAAATAGCTACAGGGGGTATATATCATTTGATACGTTCAAAATGTGCCTCATCGCTATAACGGTTTTAGACCCTAGGTCTCTTTGGAACAAATCCGTTTCAGGACATTTGCGGACGATCTAGTGATGTCCGTCCATCCGTCCGTATGTCTACCTGGCTGGTGCGCGCGAAAGGAATATCCGATTTGATCCAAACATGCTACATTGTAATACTATTATCAAACTTAGATCAAGTTCGTAGATTGGCAATATCGGTCCACTCTTCCTAGTACCTCCCCCACAAAAGGTCGAAAATTTCAAAAAATTATTTTGACTGCACAAAAAGAGAACTATAATCCGATTTTGCTTGCACTTTGCAATTAGTGCTAGGTTAGGTGCAAAAATCGACAATATCGGTACCTCCCGCACAAAGGGTAATAATTTTGAATAATTATAACTCTTATAAAATGTAATGAAAGAGTCCGATTATCTTTAAGCTGCTATTATTATTTATATTTTTAATAACTCCTTCCGGTACCTCCCCCACCAAGGGTGAAAATATTGAATATCCATGAAGCTTATAAAAAGCGAAATTAACGCCCGATTCCATACAGACTTGGTACATCTCAATATTTCCATTAACACCAGATTTGTTATAAACGCCAGGCTTTGCACTTTTTCTTCTGGTAGCACCCCTACATAGGGCTCAAGATTCTAAGAAAAAAACGCTCAATGAGGGCGAAATTAGCAACCTCTTTAAATTTCATATATAAAGGGTGATATGAAAAAACTGCAACCAACTTCAGACTGCTGTCATTTCTAAGCCACTCGTCCGACAGCCCTTAGCTCATTATATTGTTTACAAGCGTACAAAAGCATTTTGGTGAGAATTACCCGGAGAAAAAGTTATTCGTGATGGAATTCAAACGTGATAGTGTGATTTCCTTATGTTTGGCTGGAAAACCACAAATGGATATCGTTTGCGCACTCCAGCATTTAAATGTAAATAAATCTTTTGTGTCTCGTACCATCGCTCATTACCGTGATACTGGTAGCGTAGCCCGACAAGTGGTCAAGGAAGTGGACGGAAGAAAACAATATATGTGGGAGCTATAGCCATATCTGAACCGATTTCGAACAAATTCGGCATACTTATTTTCTGGCCTAATTTGGTTGTATGTGCTAAATTCCATACTATTCGGGCTGATATTACACGTTTGGTGCACAATAGAAGGCAAATCGGACGAAGATATGTATATGGGAGCTATATCTAAATTTTTACCGATTATCTCCAATTTCAATAGGGCTCGTCCTTGGGCCAAACAAATGATTTGTGCAAAATTTCATCTGAATCGAGCAATAAATGCGACTTGTACTTTGTTTACAAAAATACATGGACAGACGGACGGACATGCATAAATCGACTCAGGATGTGATTCTATGCAGATCATCAAAAGGAAATATGGGTCTATCTCGTTTCCTTTTGCCTGTTACAAACAAATGCACAAAGACATAATACCCTGACCACATTGTGGTTTAGGGTATAAAAACGGATGGGCTTTTTTCAAAAATTTTTAAGGGAAATATTCTTGAATTTAAGAAAATTGAAATTCGTTGATTTTTTTATAATTTTTTTTCAAGGAGAAGCATTCAGGATTCCTGTATTTAATAATTTTCTAAAAAAATCATTTTTAAGTACCGACAGGGATAAAATCGTGTATTTTTAAAGAATATTTTTTGCGAATTTTCATTTGGAATCAAGGATTTTTTAAAGAATATTTTTTTATAGGCCACAAAACCTATGATCGTAGATATTTAAAGAAATTTTATCGAAGACCTGCATTCATATAAAGGAGAATTTTTTCAGGACCTATCAGGGCTAATTTCATAAAAATTTCGACCATTTTGTTTCTAAAACTATAAGGAAAATATTCTAGAATTTAAGAAAATTAAGGACTTTTAAAAAATCATGGATTTTTTTAAATATATTTCTTAATGGACTCAAAGGCATTTCGGACACGAATAGTGGACTTTAAATACGTTTTCCTAAGCGTATGATATTTCACTCTTCAGAGATCCCCCAAATCCAAATGTTTACCTGCTTAAATTGATGTACAGGTGCAGTGACGTAGTTGGCGGCCATTCATATCGAAAACCTTTTTGAATCTCTTTTATTGATTTTTTTAAACCAATAGTACAAACACTCACACATATGCATATAAAAATGTATGCTGAATGATTTTTTTATCTCATCATTTATTGTATTGTGGCTGGTTGGCTGCTCTTTTGCCTGGCCAAAAATTATGCAAATGCAAGTTTGTCCGGCCCTTTTTTTCATGGGCATCGAGGGAGAGACCGGCACGTAAGACCAGTAGCTCAACAAAAATTTCGTTTCGTTACTGCTGGGCGATTGACATTGCATTCTTGTTTTAATTAAATCTGTATCAGTTCGAATCGTTAGCGTGGCATTTTTTGCAAATGGAGCTGCGATCCCCATAAGGGTGGGTGTGTGTGTGTGTCTCGAATTTCGCAAATCAATTCATTGTTGTGAATTTTGGCGCCAAAGTTCAAATGAGACACCGGAAATGCTACTTACCTTTTGGGTGAGGCGAAAAAGTTAAATCAACATCAGCGGGGGATTTGCCTAAAAAAAGAATGAAGAGACGAGAATCAGAAAATGGAATGAGAAAAACAGTGAATCAAATGTTGATGGTTTCAGAATCAATGTTTTGTCTTGGTGATTTAAATGTGTGCGGTTTTTATTCGGTCATATCGGGATTAATACGTTGTAGTGCGGTAGACAGTTTGATTCGAATAATAAGGTGGGGGTTGCCAGGCTGCGGAATTTTTTCATGGTAGAATTATAATGTGTTTAATTTGGAATTGGAAAATATTGTTTCTATGTCTATAATGCCGGAAGTTAAGGATATTTTTCTATGATTGTAAGGGCTATAAGCGTGTAATTTTTTTTTTTAAATCTTGAAATAAAATATTCTAGGACCTGTCACGGCTATTTTGTAGGTTTTTAAATATCAGGTTTAGTATGACATTCTTCTTAACACATTTTTCAAGGTCTAACAATATTGTAAACATAATTTTGTAATATATATATAATGGATCAACCTGGAATATATTGGTAATTTTTCACATATTTTTAGGGTGTACTATAGCTGTGGAATTTATAGTTATATTTTCAAGAGTCTAATAAGGAAATATTTTTTCTAGGCTATATCAAGGCTATAATCCCGACGTTTTTCTATTTCTCATTTTCAAGAGCTCGAATCGTATTTATTTAAAATTTTCTCAAGGACTTTCAGGGCTAATTAAATGATTTTTTTTTGAAATACACTGTAGAAGGAATATGGGGTCTACAAAAAATTATTTGTAAACCGATTTATTTCAAGAATTTTCAAATAATGTTTTTAAGGTCAATCATGGCTTTCGTTTTCAAATACATTTCTCCCCTAATTATGAGGGCATCGTAAGCGAATGTAAGTTTTATTTTAACTAATTGTCGGGGATCTAACTGGGGTTTATTCATGGATTTTATGATTACACTCTTCAGGGTCTGTAAGGGCTATAATGATAAATTTTTAAGCACTGTTCTCGGGGCCTGAAAAAACATTTTAAGAGCATATTTTTGGAACTATAATCGTAGTCTTCCAAATTTTTTTTGGAGAGATTTTAAAAATATTTTGTGGAGATATAATCGTGTATTAACAAAGGCAAGCTGTTAAGGCTAAAATCGTAGCGTTTTAAAAAAAAAAAGATTTAAAGGACATTCCAGGCTATAAAACGGATTATAATTTGTAAGCACCTCAAGACCTAAAATTGTGAAATTTTGAAGGTCCGTTTTTTCCATCCTGCTTTCTTGTGGAATATTTTTTCAAACCCTCAAGGCACATAATCTGCGATTTTTTAAAGACTATTTTTTTCAAGGGCCCAGAAAAGCCGAAAACTCTTTCAAGGACTAAATTGATATAATCGTGGTTTTTGCGACAACAAAATACTATGGTATCCCGGAAAACAAGCCAACACTGTTCTTTTAACTATTTCATTGATAAAATCCTGGATTATTGAAGAATATCTTTTCAAGGACCAGTACTATTCTGTTCTTGGACTTTTTAATGATTTTTTTTTTTTTCAAAAACCACAAGAACTATAATTTTACAAAAATACTTTTACAAGGACCAAAAAGGATAAAATCCTGGATTTTTTAAAATATTGTCTATTTAGGACTGCAAGGGGAAATATTTTTATAGACGATGGATCTTCTTATGAAACATTTTTCAATGATAGTGGATCGGGGACTTTTGAATAATATTAGTTCATAGACCAGTAGTGGGCTTTTTTAGAAAAAAATTTTTTCATGGACCCAGAAAACTCTAATCAAAAACTTTTTCAAGGACTAAATTGATAAAATCGTGGATTTTTTAAGATAACTATTTCATTGATAAAATCCTGGATTATTGAAGAATATCTTTTCAAGGACCGCTACTATTCTATTCATGGTGATTTTTTTTTCAAAAAACCACAAGAACTATAATTTTTTCAAAAATACTTTTCCAAGAACCAAAAAGGTTAAATCCTGGATTTTCCAAAATATTGTCTATTTAGGACCAACAGGGGAAATATTTTTATAGACGATTGATCTTCTTAGGAAATATTTTTCAATGATGGTGGATCGGGGACTTTTGAACAATATTAGTTCATAGACTATTAGTGGGCTTTCTTAGAAAAAATTTGAAGGACTAATCGTGTTATTTTATAACATTTTTTTATATTTTTTAACCTTTTACGAATATTATGAAACGACCATTCGTTGACTTTTTTAGAATATTTGTTCAAGGACTTTTGATGAATGTTTTTCAAGGACCAATCGTAGAGTTTTTATTTCCACGGTCCATCGTGGACTTTCTGGGAGTTTTTATTTTTTGATTTTTTAACAAATTGTTTTTCTAGGAACACAAGGAAATATTTTTTTAATGGACGATTGATTTTCTTGTGAATAATTCTTGAATTATAGTGGATCTTTTAAGGACCAATCGCAATATGTATATTTTTTAGGGACGAATCAAGGAATTTTTACAGATATTTTTCACCTGACCTGTCATGTACTTTTTTGTGAAAAATTTCAAAGGGCAATCGTGTGTAATTCAAATTATTTTTTAAGATGCTTTTGAGGGCTTTTTAAAAACGTTTTTTAAGGACTAATCGTAACCCTTCATTGAATATTTTTTCATGGACTTCTTACGAATATTATGAAAGCACCAATCGTACACTTCCAACAGTATTTTCCTGGACTTTTTAAGAGTAGTAGTAGTTCAAGGGCTATTTTTCAATCGTTGACTTTTCAAGGATATTATATCAAGAACGGATCGTGAACTTTTAATGATTATTTTTTTTTTGCGACCAATCGTGGACATTTATGGACTATAGGGGACTTTTTAAGAATATATTTTAAGGGCTGCTAAAGAATTTTTGTACAAGGACCAATTTTTTAGGATATTTGTTCCAAGGAACAATCGTGGATTTTTAGGAATATTTTTGCAAGGAAAAATCGCAATTTTTTTGCGAATATTTTTTTTAGGACCAAGCTCTATTAAGGACTTTTTTCAAGAACCAATAGTGGAATTTTACTATTATTTTTAATGACAATATTGTACAATTTAAGAATATATTTCAAAGGACAATCGTGGATATATCAAGATATTTTTTTTGTGAACCTATCGAGGACTTGTTCTTTTTTCAAGGCGCAATCCCGGCCTTTCTTAGAATATTTTTCAAACACTTTTCACGAATATTATAAAAGATCCAATCTTGGACTCCTTAAGAGTATTTTTCAAGGATTATTCGTGGATTTTTTAAGAAATTTTTTTCAAGGAATTTTAAAGAATATTTTAAAGGTACAATCGTTGATATTTTAGGGATATTATTTTAAGGACCATTCGTAGGCCATTTTTAAAGGAACAATCGTGAACTTTTTAAAAATATTTTTCAAGTACCAATAGTGGACGTTTTAAGAATATTTTTAAAGAACTACTTAAGAATATTTTCGAAAGACCAATCGTGGAATTTTAAGAATATATTTTTTCAAGGACTAATCGTGGACTACTGGGCGTTTTTTAAGCTCTTTTTACGAAAGGAGAAATGGTTGAATTCTTAAAAGTATTTCTCCAGGATAATTCGTGGACTTTTTAAGAATATTTGTTCCAGAACTTTTAAAGAATAATTTTTCCTTGACTTTTTAAGGATATTATTTCAAGGACCGACCGTAAATTTTTATATGATAATTGCTTAAGGACCAATCGTGAACTTTTTTAAAATAGTTCTCAAGATTGACTGATTCACGGACTTTTTAAGAATATTTGTTCAAGGACTTTAAAAAAATTTTTTTTTTGACTTTTTAAGGATATTATTTTACGGTCAATCGTGTACTTTTTATGATTTTTTCTTAAGGACCAATCGTGGACTTTTTCAAAATACTTTTCAAGAACCAATCGTGGACTTTTTTACAAATATTTTTTTAAGGGCCAATAGTGGAAAATTTTTTAAGGAATTGGAATTTTAAATATATTTTTTCAATTACTTCTTACGTTTTAAGTGAACTTCTAAGAATAATTTTTATTTACGTATTTAAGAATATTTAAGAAGAAGAAAAAGTGAAATTTGAGGGAAAATATATTATTTCAAGGACCACTTGTGGAATTTCTAGGAATATTTTTTCTAGTAATAGTCCTGGAAGATAAAATCTAGTATCGTGGGATTTTTAAATATATATAGTCTAGAGAATAGACAAGAATCAATCAAGGATTTTTTTAAGAACACTTGTCAAAGGTCCTTGACAAGATTTTAATCTTGTTTTCATGAAGAATATTTTTATGGGGCTATCAATAATCGTGGTCAGGATTTTTTTTTTCATAAAAGGTCAACGCAAATTCAAAATTTGAATTTTTAAAAAAATATTTGGCAAAGAACCTCGGCTCAACAATCATTTGTTTTATATATTTATTTTTCAAAGTAATTGTGTATTTGAGGAATATTTTCCCAAGGACAATTATGGTTATTATCCTGGATTATTTACGAATACTTTTCCAAGAACCATAAAGAGCATAAGCGAGTATATTTTAAGAAAACATTTTGAGGGTTAGCAAAGCCACCATTTCTGGTTCTTAATGATGGTATTGAATAGATATATCGGTCCACGTTTGCGTACAACCCCCATCCTGATACATCCTGATATTCGATATTTTGATAAATTTAACCAATTTTTGTCCACGGAATTGTTCCAAATTTTATATTAGAATTTTTTTGAGGATCCTACCTCCGGTCATGATCTTTGATATTTTTCCAAGGGATAAAATCTTGGAATTTTAAAAATAATTTTCCCTAATGGCTATTTTCTTAGAATTGAAAAAATTATTTCTATTTGTCAATAATCGTGGGCTTTACAGAAAAAATATGCAAATACCATCAATGCCATTATGTAGCAATTTTTAAGGATATTTTTCCCAAGACCAAAAGGAAATTCTAAAGGATATTTTTTAAGATCTATGAAGGCTATGGTTATTCTTAAACATAATTTTCTAGGGCTAT
Source organism: Musca domestica (assembly GCF_030504385.1). NCBI lineage: Eukaryota > Metazoa > Arthropoda > Insecta > Diptera > Muscidae > Musca > Musca domestica. Next base: position 85,571 of record NW_026712405.1, on the reverse strand, counting down.
AATTTTATAGTTTGTATGCAATTTGCACAATATCAACATGGATCTTTTTCAGGATATTCTCCAAGGACCATCTTGTCTAAAATCTTGATATATTTACACTATTTCTATAATCCTGAATTTTTTCCTCTTTCTGTTTCCTATAATTAACATTATGGCCACCCTAATGTTATATATTGCCAAATAATCCCAAGGATCCCATGTTTGTCATTCATTGAAATGCAATTCGGTGGCGATTCATTAACATAAATTTGCTTTTTAAAGAAACGCAAAACAAGTTAAAAATCCCGACAAGATGATGATAAAGTAAGATTGCTACTGGTCTGTTTTTTCGGTCGCGATGTTTTTTTTCGGTGGCGTTGTAGACTCCTCTCTCTCTCACCCTGGGGTAGGCAACTAAGTAGTATCACTGACAACTGGCCAACGAAATCAGTTTCCAAAAGGTCACTTAAGCAGCCAAATCCCCAAATAAACATTTCAAACCGCCGTCGACACATTTTGGCGGCAGGCGACAACGCCAGCAACAACATGTGCGGCATGAAAGTGATTTTACTGATTGTTGCTGTTGCAACAAAATTTGCAACATAACATTGAGAGTGGCTAAGATGATGCTGTCCACCCGGCCACTGCAGTGCTGATTAACCCAAAGAAATACAAAATCTCTTGGCAGGACTTCCCTTGGCGGGTGGGTGAGTGGCGTCGGCATGTTTGGTAAATTGACTCCGTTTGTGTTCGCCACCTTCAACTGTGGACTGTTTTAGTATGGGTGGTTCTCATTTGGCGGGATCTTATATCGCATGGGGAATGTGTTGCTCCTGTGTTTGGTTTCTTCTGGTGTCGAGCTCTTCTTAAGGTCTGGCCTTGTTAAATGTTTGAACAAAGGCGTGCAACAAGTTAATTAAGGCTCATTTGCATGTTGCCACTGCAAAAGTTAGGCAATGGTGTCATCGTCACCCATGTCGGCATTGTTGTTGTTGGTGGTAGTTGTTGCAACAACAACAACATTATCAAGTCAAAACTGTAGGTATCCATTGTTGAATGTGATTTCGAATTCCATGTTGCAACGATGAGACAGAAAATTAAGGACATTGTCATTGTTAACACTTTCACAATTGGGCGACAATAAATTTCTCACCAAGGAGCCGGAGGAGAGTACAGCCAGTCGGCCACGGTGATGAGGAAGTTGGCATGAAGACAAATGTGATTTTTCGTAGAACTAATACAAGTTTATTTTGATTTGTTTCCAACAAATGTCTTCAATTGAAAAGGTGGTAATATCTGCCAAGAATCGATTGTCGATATTCGATTTTTATTTTTTTTATAAAAATTTTGTTTTAAAAATTCCGCACAAAGTCCGCTAAAAATGTTTATTTAATTATGACCGCAGCCATTCCCAATAAATAGTACTTAAATGTCATCTAAAATATATTTTATGAAGGATAGGATTTTAGGACAAAAATAGCCAAAAATCAGTCATAACTTTTATGACTACGCACACATCCACAACAACAACACGAATGCCAGTCTATAAAACAATTAAAAAATTAGCAAATGATTTGGATAATTTATTTGCAGAGTGTATCGATAATAATTAAACAAGTTTCTTACGTCGTTGCTCTGTTTTGTTGGCTAATGGCAACGAAAATATTTGTGGATTTCTGGTGGCTAGGCCAGTTCGCCCAACATCGGCAATGAAATTCTATTGAAATCGAGATATATTGACGGTTTCTTGTATTTGTTGTTGTTGTTGTTGCTGTTGCAAAACAAGTTGTAAATGCGTCGAATTTTAAGATAAATATGAAACAGTAACAGCAGAGCAACAACAAGTATGGGGAGTAAAATTGACTATTCGATAAATGAAATTGAAATATTCAAAGATAGACCAGTGAACAATTCGGAGGGTCTTCTATAGAGAGAACCTAGTTCAGGGTCGTCTCTATATACCTTAAGGTCCTCGTCTCTAGAGATGACCTTAAGGTCGTCGTCGTCTCCATAGACGACTTGAAGGTCGTCTCCATAGTCGACTTGAAGGTCGTCTCCATACAAGACATGAAGATCGTCTCCATAGACGACTTTAAGGTCGTCTCAATAGAAGACTTTGAGTTAGTCGACACTATAGACGACTCTGAGGTCGTCGTCTCTATAGACGACTCTGAAGTCGTCTCCACAGACGACTCAAAGGTCGTCTCTCCATGGACGACTTGAAGGTCGTCTCTATAGACGACTCGGAGATCGTCTCCATAGACGAATCTGAGGTCGTCTCTCCATAGACGACTCTGAGGTCGTCTCTCCATAGACGACTCTGAGGTCGTCTTCATAGACGACTATAAGGTCGTCTTCATAGACGACGCTGAGGTCGTCTTCATAGACGACGCTGAGGTCGTCTTCATAGACGACACTGAGGTCGTCTTCATAAACGACTCTGAGGTCGTCTTTATAGACGACTCTGAGGTCGTCTTCATAGACGACTCTGAAGTCGTCTTCATAGACGACTCTGAGGTCGTCTCTCCATAGACGACTCTGAGATCGTCTCCATAGACGACTTTGAGGTCGTCTCTATAGACGACTCGGAGGTCGTCTCCATAGACAAATCTGAGGTCGTCTCGGAGGTCGTCTCTCTATAGACGACTCTGTGGTCGTCTCCATGGACGACTCTGATGTCGTTTCCATAGACGACTCTGAAGTCGCCTCCATTAGACGACTCTGAGGTCGTCTCCATAGACGACGACTTTAAGGTTGTCTCTAAAGACGACTCTGAGGTCTTCTCCATAGACGACCATGAGGTCGTCTCAATAGACGACGACTTTAAGGTTGTCTCTAAAGACGACTCTGAGGTCGTCTCCATAGACGACTTTGAGGTCGTTTCTCCATAGACAACTCTGAGGTCGTCTTCATAGAAGACTCTGAGATCGTCTCTCCATAGACGACTCTGAGGTCGTCTCTCCATAGACGACTCTGAGGTCGTCTCTCCATAGACGACTCTGAGGTCGTCTCTCCATAGACTTCTCTGAGGTCGTCTCCACAGACGACTTGCAGGTCGTCTCCATAGACGAATTTGAGGTCGTTTCAAAACACATCTTTAGCTTTCTGACTTTTGTAGTATTTCTTGTGAAAATGTTCGCTGGGTTATTTACAAAATATAAAACTATTTCTCGTTTGTCATATGCATAGACTATATTGCTTTGAGCCCGTTGGTGGTTGTTAGTAATACCAACGAGTGGCCACCACCGGCCCAAGAACACCTGTCGTGTGCCGTAAATGTAGTTTTCAAATGGCGCTGATTATTTGTTACAGATTAAAACAGAAATTGTAAATATATATTTTCATTATATTGGAATTTTTTTCTGAAAACAAATTGTATACGGCAATATAATTGCTTGGCAATACGCACGTGTTGTGTTTGCGTAAAAAGAATTACCGCAAATGCCGCTCGACTTAAGCTTTTTGGAAAATATTCCAAGATTATTCGGCAAAACTAGATTTAATTGTGTTATTAATTGCGTTGCAGACATTTTGGAAATCAATAAAATTGTGAGTGAGCCTCTATGTATGTTTTGTCACTAATCAAGGTGTATTCGGTTTTTTTTCGTAAGCGACATTTTTTTGAGTTACGTAAAAATTTCCAGTTCAATTTATTTTTTCCAGTTATTGTATTGAAACAAATCTGTGTCATATTATTTACGGACCAGCTGTATGTGCCCTTGATTTAGTTATAAACTGGCTGAGTGTATTTTTTTCACTAATGACCATTAAATGCATCTTTTGGGTACAGTGGGGGAAATTAGTCCAAATCGGATTTTATTTTAATAGAATAAGGAGACCCATGGCAAATTTTTGTCATGGGGAAAATTCATGCTACTCCAAGAGAGTCGTCTGTATCTGGCTGGTTTCAACATTACAAATACTTAATTATAAAACCAGTAAAGAAAGTCCTAAAATCGGGCGGGGTGGATTTTATGATACCCTACACCACTTTGCTAATTTAGTTGAGCTCCACATAACAATTAAAAGTTTTTATGGGAGAATTCAATCATACACCCCATGATTATAATTATAATTTAAAATTCAAAGGACTAAATATGCCGAAGCTTTTGTATCTTTTAAATTCGGACTTGTATTGCCCATTTAATGCACAATTTATTTGAAATCAGATAAAGATATATATGGGAGCTATATCCAAATCTGAACCGATCTCGATAAAATTTGGCAAATATATTTCTGAGCTGTTTTTGATATATTTCCCTGAATATCGTTGTTACGGAGTGCATATTACGGCTGTGGGTAACAAATACAACAAATCGGATGAACAATATATATGGGAGCTATAGCTATATCTGAACCGATCTTCACCAAATTTGGCATACTACCTTCCAAACTCAATTCGGTCGTATGTGACAAATTCCATCCCATTTGGACAAATATTAGACATTTGGGGCACAATAAAAGGTAAATCGGACGAAGTTATATATGGGATATATATACAAATCTGAACCGATCTTGATAAAATTTAGCAAAGATATTTCTGAGCTGCATTTGTTATATTTCCCAAATATTGTTGTTACAGAGTGCATATTACGGTTGCGGAGGACAAAAATAACAAATCGGATGAACAATATATATGGGAGCTATAGCTATATCTGAACCGATTTCGATAAAATTTGGCATACTTATTTGCAGGCCTTGGTTGTATGTGCAAAATTCCATACTATTTGGGCTGATATTACACGTTTGGTGCACAATAAAAGGTAAATCGGACGAAGATATATATGGGAGCTATATCTAAATTTTTACCGATTAACTCCAATTTCAATAGGGTTCGTCCTTGGGCCAAACAAATGATTTGTGCAAAATTTCATCTGGATCGGGTAATAAATGCGAAATGTACTTTGTTCACAAAAATACATGGGCAGACGGACAGACATGCATAGATCGACTCAGTATGTGATTCTATGCAGATCATCAAAAGAAACTATGGGTCTATCTCGTTTCCTTTTGCCTGTTACAAACAAATGCACAAAGACATAATACCCTGACCACTTTGAGGTGTAGGGTATAATTAGGGGTACAGAACCTTCCTTAAACCTCATAGAATATAATTCTAAAATTAGGGGTTCAGAACCTTCTATAGGAGGCTACATTTGTGAATCTGTTGAGAAATTCGACAATAAATACAGGCTAAATATGTCTTAAATTTTCAAAATACTAGTCATCAAGTGGAAGTTTTGAATTTAAAATATAAACTTTCTTTTTTAAAATTCTTCAAAATTCCCAGAAATTCCGCCACTGTGCCTTGCCACATTTATCGATTTTGTATGTGTGTAGGGGCTTTGTCGTTTTAGAAATACTTATTGCAATTTAACTGCTAAGCATCTCATCGACATATGTCAACCAGCAACCCACACACAGGTTGTTTGGTCGACTGTTTGGTGATCACACGTTTTCTTAGGGTTTTTGAGCTGATGTTTAATTGTAAAAATTCTTGTGACTCATAGATTCTGCCGGCGAACAATGCCGGCTTAGTCACCATTAACACCATTATTTTGAATGAAATGTTTTATAAAGAAATCTTTGTGATTCGATTTCAAACGCTAACAAAAAAATATTAAAAAAGTTATTTGTCATTAATAAAATATTAGTGATTCATAGTAGGAGCTATGTGGAACCAAGCAGTTCTTGTGGTAAATTTGGATTTTAAATAGGTAACAATAGAACATATTCCACAGTTCTTTTCGAATTATATATTGTAAATTTTTAGACATATTTAGGGTATTTTGCATTTAAGAGATAGTAGATCCCAGTAATGTGAAGGTCGGATTAATTTCTAACACTACCGAAAGTACTACTATATTTTTTTTTTTTGTTAATTTAATATATGAAGCAGACGGCATAGAGAGATACATCGTCGAGAGTAGTGTCTTCCTCTTTACCATGCCTTCTAATAATAAATTAAGTTCGTAAACGCTTCGTTCGGGGTTAAACCCCACAAAGATAGAAATCTTACAGTACTTAACAATGTTATCCAACTTCTATGATTGTCAACGGTCTTAGCAATTGAATCCAACTAAGAAAATACAATTTTAGCAAAGACCGGTCATCCATATATTAGAATTTGCAAACGAATGATCCCTTCTTGTTCTATAAGATAATGTTGACCTTTCGTGGAGAAGGAGTTCTCATCTTCGAACTCGATATAAGATTGGCAAAAAAAGGTGTCGTTTGGACCAAAGCGGATACTACCTCAGAGAATTATCATGGGCAAACCAGACAAACAAAGCTACATTCCCTGAGGCGGATTTCCCCCAAAGAGACCTGGGTCCTAAAATGTTATTTCGACGAGCCCAATTGTGGCCGCATCAAATCATATGCATATATGGTTGTGGATATAAAATCCGGTAATCCTTGTTTGATTTATTTGCAAAAAAAACATTGAACATAGCCTTTGGATCAATCTCGGAAAATTTGTGAAAAAAAATCCACTATAATTCCATGAAATTCAAACGAAAATCTACTGAGACACCCAAGATAGTATTGGTTAAAATTAAAAAAATAAATAAATAAATAAAAAAGAAGCAAAGCAAAAAAAAAAACAAGTAAAAAAGTAGTAAGTTTGGCCTTGACGAACTTTGAATACACTCCACCATTTGGAAGGAATTTGGAAATTTTCAAACAAAAATAAAATCGGTTAAAAATTCTGTCAATATCTTAAAAATACCGAATGTAGCAATTATATTAGGGTCTATACGTTGAAGTTGGCCTGCATAGGTAACTCTTGTCTTAAGCCGTTAAAATATTCAAATGCAAAACATGAAAAAAAAAACTCGGTGAACAATGGAGCTAAAATCATCAAAATACCGAATATCGGGAGGTACCGTTATATGGAGGCTATACGAAAACGCTGACCTGCACAAACAATTTTTTGTCATAGGCTCTAGTATCCATTACGAACTTCAAATACCAAATTTGAAACAATTCCGGTGAATAATATCGCAAAATCATCAAAATACCGAATATATGGAGGCACCGTTATATTAGGGCTATACGAAGACGTGGAACTGCACAGACAATTTTCTGTCTTAGGCTGTAGTATCCATTACGAATTTTTAATACCAAATTTGAAACAATTCTGGTTAATAATGTCGCTTAAATCACCAAAATACCGAATATCGGGAGGTACGGTTATATGGGGACAATACGAAGGCGTGGACCTGCTTGTCCCATTTTCTATACCAAAAGTCCTGCAGACATAGTATACATTTGAGTAAAATTTCATCAACCTACTTCATTACGTTCGAAAGCTAGAGTGATTTCCACATACGGATAGACGTATAGACGGACGGACATCGCTAAATCGACATAGAATTTTATACTGATCAAGAATATATATACTTTCTAGGGTCCAAAACGAATATTTCCAGGTGTTGCAAATGGAATGACAAACTTAATATAGCCTCCATTCTATGGTGGAGGTTATAAAAACAATATTGGGGCCTTTACCTATGCGAAGGCGTGGACCTACATAGGCAATTTTTATCATAGGCCATTCCAATATTCAAATACGAAACTTAAAACAATTCCGGAAAATAATTTCGCAAAAACATCCAAACTCCGAATATAGGGTGATGCCGTTATATAGGGTCAATGGGGACTTGTGAATCTCTATAGGCAATTTTCTGTAACTGACTTTAGACCCATTACGAACTTACAATACGACAATTGAAATAGTTCGGGTGAATAGTGTCGCTAAAGTCATCAAAATACCGAATACCGGATACTGTAATATGAAGGCTATACGAAAACGTGGACCTGCATACGGAATTTTCTGTCATAGGCTGTAGTACCGGTTAGGAACTTCAATATCCAAATTTGAAACACCGATAAAAAATATGATTTTCAAACAAAATTTCCTAAAAATATATAAAAATTTTGGCGAGCCCTTGTCTACTTCGGTGATGAGGGCTATAAAAAAAGTGGACCTATATAGCCAATTTTCAATATCAAAAGTCATGCAGACCAAACACACAACTGAGCAATATTTTATTAATTTCTTCCCACAGACGGACGGATATTGCTAAATCGGCGTATAATTTAATTCTGATCAAGAATATATATAATTTGAGGGGTCTAAGATGTATATTTCGAGGTCTTACAAATGGAGTGACAAATATAACATACCCTCCATATTATGATGGAAAGTATAAAAATATGACGATCATATATCGGATAGCCCATGGATGAATATTAAAAAAAACTACAATAGGTCTCGGTAACATTTATTTGAAGTCCTTCACACATTTTACTTATCGAAAGTCCTGCAATTAATTTATGCCACAACTCAAAGATCGTGGACATTATAGTCCTTAGATAGATTTGCTTAATATAATCCACAAGTGCAGTCTCTGGAATAATACATTTAAAAAACGTGATTTTTTCTAAAAAAAAATCTTAAGAAAAAAATTAAAAATCTTAGATTGCGCTTCGGAAATACATAATATAAATGTATATAATAACATAATAATATATTGTAATATATAATAAATTCTGTAGAAATATCCTGGATTATAGATTTTTGCAAAGAACATACATCCCAAACCTTCATATTTTAGATATATTTTCAAGGACTATCAGGGCTGTAATCGCTTTTTGTTTTTATTTCTAAGAATATCCGTGACTTCTTAAAAATAGTCAAAACTTTTGAATAATAAACAAATATGTGTTTCCAAGGACTTCAAGGGCTGTAATAGTGGCTCTTTTAGAAATATTTTCCCGAAGACTTCCAAGGTTGATGTCGAGGATATGTCTCTAGCATACCACCAAAATTTCTACTACCTCAAGGCCCTTTAAAGTCCTTGGGAATTGATAGTCCTTGGGCCTTTATAGTCCTTGGGAATACGATTCTTACGCTCCTTGATTACAACTTAATTAACACCTGAAAAACATTTCTAAAAATCCAAAATTATTGTTTCGGAGATCTTTTCTAAATATTGGCTTTCAAAGTCCTTGATAAAAATATTTAAAACCCCATTAAAAATATTGTCAAATTTTTGACCAACAAACAGTGCAATTTTCATAGAAATATCCTTAAAAATTATTCTTCTTTGATTATCCTTCGAAAATATTCTAAAAACCTCTCTATTATAGCACTGATTGTAGCCATTGCTATCCTTGAAATATAATATTCAAACAATTTCGTTTGTAGCCCTTCTTAAAATATTTTAAAAACTCCTCTTGAAAAAAAAGTGTTTCTAAAACACGCCTGAATTCTGGTAGTCTTCGGAAAACTGTCCATAATTATAGTCCGGTAGCTGGCTTCTCTAATTAATTTTTTAGAGTTATCAACAAATTAAATAGAAAGTTTCAAATTAATCTGATAATACAGGGTTGCCCATATTCGACGGACCCATCTGGCAACGCCATAACTTTTGACAGAAGTGAGAAGTGCGCCTTCTAAGAACACCATTAAGCGTTTATACGAAAAATTTTCGACTGGTAAGGCTCTTTCTAATCCGAAGAGGCCATATAAAAGTCGACCAAGGCGATCGGCCGAGAATATCGCAGCCGTACGAGCCAGTGCCGTACGAGTCCCCAAGAACATCCCAAAACCGCCGTTCTTAGCAGTTGGGCATGGCTCGGTCCACTTTACAACGGACTATTCGCATTGATTTGCATTTGTTCCCGTACAAAATTCAATTGACGCAAAGAATGTTGCCTGCGGACAAGCATCGTCGATTGGAATGGGCCCAAAGGTCCGTCGAATATGGGCAACCCTGTACTGTTGATATGGGTAGGACTTAGGTAGGTAGGACTTGGTAGTAGCCCTAGTAGAGATAGAACATATTTTACAGATCTCTTCCCCCTCCCCCCACCACTCACATGTAACAGGATTTGAAATGGGATACCACCTTTAAATGCGGCTCTTCAAAAATCGATTTAAAATACCTTTCTACAACCTGGGAATCACCTGCATTTAAATATCAAAACTCGGCACTTAAAATGCCCTTTTTTTTAAAAAAAGGCCGGGCGTTTCCAATTGAGGTCAATGATAGTTTCAAGTGTTTGGCCAAGCGGTTGTTGGTGGAGATAGTTGTGGCGGTGGTGGTGGCTGCGGCAGCGGCGGCGTTTAAGTTCTTGTGACTAAACACTATTATTAAGGGTCACAAATCAATGAAGACTTTATCGTTTTGAGACAGGCCCGAATTATCGAGGAACAACAACACGCTGAAATGGAACATCCATAACACAGAAATTTCTATCCACGAAAAACTTGGCTACATCAAAACCGAAATTTAGTTAAGGGAAAGAAGAACGAAAAAAGGTCAACGCTAGCTGTTATTATCCAAACAACAACATCACCCGTAGATCTTAAAACCGTTGAACTAAAATTCGTTGTTGATTAGAAATTTGTTTCAACTTTCCCATCGTAAGAAATGGTGGACCAAATACCAACAACAACAACAACAAAAACACGGGGAACAAAACAAAAGACCGAAAAAAAAGAAACTAAAATGCAATCCGCGACTAAATTTATTGAAGAGAACCGGACTGAACTGAACACCACCACCAAAAAACCAACACACACCATTTAAATAATCAGTGAAGAAGCCGATGAAGGTTCACAGCACACCAAAAGAAAAGCAACAACAACAATAACAGCTATGGAATCCAACAACAACAATCATCAATACCAGGGACATTACAGATTTGTCGTTTGAAATTGAATCACCTGAACAACAGCAGCGTTAGAGGTGGTACTGGCCAGATAACCCAAAAAAAAAAAAACCAACAACACAAAGACATGCCGCCTAGCCAACCTGGCTAAGTGCGTTGTAGAAAACTCCAAAATTTTTAGTCAAAAAGGAGTATGCATTTGATGCAGTCAGCCAGCCAACAACAAGTTAGCAGCTTGCTTGACCTCATCACCTCGAAATAGGCGAACAAAAACCTGACATCCACCCATGAAGAACGACATCGATGAGGACAGCGATTGAACACCCCAGGAAGCTGAGCTGGAATACAATGCAATGCTGTGCACACAAGTTATCAACAGCGTGAAATATGGAAAAACTAAAACCCTAACAACAACACAAAAAGAAATCCCTCCCAAAAACCCCGTGGAAAAAAGGGTGATGCACTGCAGCGATATTAGACCCACCAACCGACCGACTGGCCAACAAAAAATGCCGAAACTCATAAATTTCAAGTTTTTTTCTTTCTATCTCTGGCTATGGCCCAGGTCCCGCGTGAATTCGTTGTTTTAATCTCTGGCAAGAAATTTCCTTTTGACAGTTCCCTTAGCCGGCTGTGGCCGTTGCAGGGAAATGAAACCGCCGAAATGCAACAAAACAATACCACTGGCGTTATAAATTAAAATGTGAGCCCCAGCTCCAGTTGCCAGTTCCACAACGGCAGGTGTAGTGACCTCCAAAAAGTGTGGTGTTGTGTGGTGGTATTTCCATCATCCCTCTTTTGGGTTTTTTCTCCTTCTGCAGATGGAAAACTGTTCCTGGCCAGGGAAATGCATGGTTGTAAAAAGAATTTAATTGGGTTGGGGGTAAAGAAACTTGTCCCCATTTCTCTTTTTTGGCGTTTCTGTTTCGTTTCGTTTTTTTTTTGTTGTTCTCTGCGCAAGATAAGCGAATGATCCAATTTCTATATTCAAGGGGAAATAACGTAGTTTTCTATAGCCAAAAGTGACCAATAAAGGATAGCTAATCTTAATGGAGTTAGCAATGCTGGGTTTTAAATTTGAGATGTTTAACTGGATTTAAGAGGTCATGGGATAAAAAGGTAAGCATAACAGCAATATAACTATCAAATAAATAGGGATTTTTAATCGATAACTTTGAACAATGTTTTGGAAAAAACAATTTCAATTAAAAAAAAAATAATAAAATAAAATAAAATATTAAAAAAATCAAAATATTTATTTTTGCATTTTTTGGGAATATATATTTTTTGGGCCAGTAAAGTTGTAGAGGTGGATTTAAAGATTTTTTTGGAAGGCTCCCAATGCCTAAGCCCTGGAATTTTACGATGTTTTTTAATTTCTGTGTGGAAATTTTAAGAATTATTCTGAAATATAGTAAACGGCACGCTTGTGTAATTTTAAATAATATATTGGAAGGGATGTGTGGAGTAAAGCTAAGCTTTAGAACATTTTTAAATAATGATCAGACCTACAATCTTGGAATTTTCAGTACATTTTTAAGCACCATTTTCTAATTGTGGAATTTTTAGAAATATATATTTTTTTTTTGAAATAAAATTGGAGGAAGAATTTAATAAAAAAAAAAAAATTAAAATAAGAATATTTTTCGAACCCTATCTAGACTATTGAGGATATCAAGGACTGCTTTAAAACGTGTTTTTTTTTTTTTTTTTTTTTGCAAAGAATCAGTTAATTTTTCAAGGATATGATTTTTAAACTAGTTTTAAAAGGACAATCAGAGCAATATCTAGGTATTTTTAGGTATACTTTTTCCAAGCTCCATTGATGCCTGGAGAAGTTTTTTGATGGATATTCAAGGTCTAAATCTCGACTATTTTGTCATGCTGGGACTAAATCGGTATTTTTTTTTTTAATTTTTTTTATATATATATTCGTTGAATTTTTAAAAATAGTTCTGAAGAGGTACAATTTTGGATTTTTATACCCAGTCACCATACACAGTATGGAGGCTATATTAAGTTCGTCATATCATTTGTAACTCATCGAAATAATAATTTTAGACCCAACAAAGTATATATATTCTTGATCAGCGTAAAATTCTACGATTAAGCTCTGTACGTTTTTTTTAATCTAGCTAGAGTCAAAACGAATAAAGATAGGAAGTTACAATTTTGCACAGATCAGTCTTTTGTGAGCATACAGGCAAGTTCGAAGATGGGATATATCGTTCCACGATATTGCATAGCCCCCATATAACGGTACACGCCGATGTTCGGAATTTTGATGATTGTAGCCAAATTTTTTAACAAAATTGTCTGAAAATCCACAAAAGGAGTTCCTTCTGAGTACTTTACCCTATGGAAGAGTATTGTCTATATAGGTCCACGATATCGTATATACCCCATATAACGGTACCTCTCTATATTCGGTATTTTGGAGATTTTAACCACACTTTTCAATGGAACTGTCTAAAAATCCATACTAGAAGCTCTTTCTAATCATTTTACCCCCTAAAAAAGTATAGCCCCCATATAACAGTTCCTCCGATATTCGATATTTAACGATTTTAGGGACATTATTCACCGAAGTGGTTTCAAATTTCGTATTTAGAATTCGTAATGTGCACTACTACAGCATATGACAAAAATTGCGTATGCAGGACCACGTCTTCGTATGGACTCCCCTATAACGGCACCTCCGTACATTCGGTATTTTGATGACTTTAGCTTAATTATTCACCGTTTTTTTTTTTAAGTTTCGCATTTGAATATTGTGATGGCTTGAGACAAACCCTAATATAACGGTAACGATGTTTTTGAGATTTTAACAGAATTTTTAACGGATTGTATTTTTTTTTTTTTTTTTGAAAATTGCAAATTTGTTCCAATTGGTGGAGGGTGTTAAAGGTTAGGCCCTTTTTTACTTGTTACTGATTACGAGGATCAGAGTATTAGAACTATATAAGAGATATTTTTGAAATTTGTCAATATAATTTTCGCCGAAAAAAAAATTATAATAAATATTGGAAATTGGAATAAAATATTGGAAAACAAAATTTTTTAGGATAAAAATTTAAAGGGTTACGAATGGCCTGATCATGGATTTTATAAATATTCTTCCATGAATAATAAAATCTGGATGGATTTTTTACTAATACATTTTCTAGGATGTACTTTTAAAGAAATAATCGTGGGGTTTTAATCATTTTCTCGGAAGACCATCAGGAATTTTTTTTCAAATATTTCCTGCAATGTAATAATGGAATGCTTACGAATGTCCCTCATGGACTACCAGGGATAGTGGAACTTTTAAAAATACACCTCAGTGAGCCTTTATTCATTTTTTAAACTTTGTTTTTAAAAGACAATCAATGGTAGATTTTTTAGAAATTTTCCAATGTTAAGAATTTTTTTTTTCGCACTAATAAAGGATAAATAATAATTCTGTTTATGAATATTTTTCCGGAATTAGCAGGGACGGTGTTTTTAAGAATATTTTTCAATATTTCTATACTCTTTTTTTAAATGTTAACAAGGCACTGATCTTATATTTAACACAAAGAATATTTGTCCTGCGTTATAACACTCGATGTTTGGGGAATACTTTCCTTGGGTTACTAAAGCATAATCGAGAATTTTCAAGAATAATTCCGGCACTTCCAGATGATCTTTTAGAGAATATTTTAACAAGGCCTAATTGTAGAGTTTTCAATAATATTTGTGTACAACGATTTGTTAGTAATTTTTTTGAATATTTTAAGTCAAATAAGCAGGGATTTAGGGCCATTTCTCACAAGAACCTCATTTTGTATTCCCTACTTTCACTTGGCTTTAACAAATCTCCTAATGTCCAATAAAACAAAAATACGATGTAATAAATGTCACCGCGAACTTCTTTTCGAATTAATTTGATTATTAATTACAATCAATTTTTCTTTTCATTCCTTCATTTGGGTCGGCGTGACAAAATGCCGTCGACGACAAAGGGGGCTGGATGTTGTGCGATTAGCTTTGATGCTGTGTTTCACAGCTCAACGATCCATTTCTAATGATCGCTAAGACTATTCCCCCGCGTTGTCGCAATCAATTTTTCTTGTATTCAACTTCCCAACCTGATTAGGTGCGAGAGGAGGAAGGGGGGATGGCGGCACAAAATGTTTGTCTGTGCTACAGATGCAGACGGATCCAATTTAACGAGATAACCCATAATTATGCAAATTACACTCTTTGGCCATTTGAACGGCAGCGGGACATCGTTATTGAGCGCCGCCGCCACCGCCACCACCGACAACACAACATTTGGCTGGCTGATCACAACATCAGCAGAAGCCACCGCCGCCACCGATACCGCTTTGACAGTGGTGGCCAATAATGATGCAATACAAATGATCATACAGCTTAGCCGGTCAGACATCCAGCCAGATGATGACTTGCTTGTTGTTCGTCTGTGGGCCAATTGGTTTGTCGGGCTGTTCACATTTTGGTGATCTTTCAACTTTTTGACTGCAGGGTGTCTAGGACCAGAAGAGCCACAAGCCATGCTTGTACCTTGCCGCTGCGCCTCCGGAAAGTGTATGTGTTTTGATGTGTTTTTTTCTTCTAACTCAAATTTGCATAAATTTCCATCTGAAATCCAAGAAAGTGCGCTGCAGCCGACAACGACGTTGATGAGGTGCGTGAATTATTAAACATTGGTTATGCTGAACTGAGCTGAGCGTAACATAAATGTCGAAAACATCTTTGGCCATTGAGAAATGTTTTGAGTTTATTGTTGTTGACGTTGATGTTCCCCCTTTTCGCTTTGCTTTATGGACGTAAAAAAAACGAAAACGAAAATGACGACAAGGTCCTTTTTAATTTGTTTCAGGTCATTATTATTGTTATTGTTGCTGTATTGCAATAAAGCGTTTAATTTTCCTGCGCTGAAATTGTCGATTGGCACGCGAGTACTGGAAATTATTTTGGTGTTGTTTTCAACCAAAAAAATTTAAAAACAAAATACATTGCCGAAAAAAAAGGTTTAATAACAGTAACCCGTTTCCCTTTCGGGCTTCTATCAAAACAACACCATGAATCAAGCGGCCAATGCACAGTGATTGTGGGAAGTTATGATTTATATCCATAAAATTGGGTATAAATGTTAAATATTTTATCAGTATTAGGTGACGTATTAAAATGGAATACTTCGGTCGACTATATCTGGTACCTCACTCACATTTCCTAATTGTCCAAAAATTATTAAATTTCTCATGTAAAGATGAAGTCAAGTATTGGTCTATACAGCCCGAATATTGCTTATTTATGTCGGACTTAGGTCACATACAAAACGGACAACATTGGCCCACTCCTTTGAAATCACCCCGATAAAGGCTCAACAGTTAGAATAATCATGACGCACGTCAAAAAATATTCGGCAAAACCGACAAATACTTTTAAAATTCATCAAGTTGGATTAATTTTTTTTTCAGCCAATTTTTTATCCAACAAATGTGTTTTATACCCTACACCACAAGGTGGTCAGGGTATTATGTCTTTGTGCATTTGTTTGTAACAGGCAAAAGGAAACGAGATAGACCCATAGTTCCTTTTGATGATCTGCATAGAATCACTTTCTGAGTTGATTTATGCATGTCAGTCCGTCTGTCCGTCCGTCCGTCCGTCCGTCCGTCTGTCCATGTATTCTTGTGAACAAAATGCAGGTCGCATTTATTATCCGATTGAGATGAAATTTTGCAAACAACATTTGTTTTGTTGTTTTGGCCCAAGGACGAACCCTATTGAAATTGGAGATAATCGGTAAAAAATTAGGTATAGCTCACATATATATCTTCGTCCGATTTGCCATTTATTGTGCACCAAACGTGTAATATCAGCCCGAATAGTATGGAATTTTGCACATACAACCAAATTAGGCCTGAAAATAAGTATGCCAAATTTTATCGAAATCGATTTGTTATTTTTGTCCTCCGCAGCCGTAATATGCACTCTGTAACAACAATATTTGGGGAAATATATCAAATGCAGCTCAGAAATACCTTTGCTAAATTTTATCGAGATCGGTTCAGATTTGGATATAGCTCCCATATATAACTTCGTCCGATTTACCATTTATTGTTCACCAAATGTATAATATTTGTCCAAATGGGATGGAATTTGGCACATACGAATTTAGTCTAGAAGGTAGTATGCCAAATTTGGTGAAGATCGGTTCAGATATAGTTATGGCTCTCATATATATAGTTCATCCGATTTATTGTATTTGTTACCCACAGCCGTAATATGCACTCCGTAACAACGATATTCAGGGAAATAGATCAAATACAGCTCAGAAATATCTTTGCCATATTTTGTCGAGATCGGTTCAGATTTGGATATAGTTCCCATATATATTTTTATCCGATTTCAAATTAATTTCGCACCAAATGGGCAATACAAGTCCGAATTTAAAAGATACAAATGCTTCGGCATATTTAGTCCTTTGAATTTTAAATTATAATTATATTCATATCGTGTATGATTGAACTCTCCCTTAAAAACTTGTAACTGTTATGTGGAGCTCTACTAAATTAGCAAAGTGGTGTAGGGTATCATAAAATCGGCCCGCCCGACTTTAGGACTTTCTTTACTGGCTTTGTATATATTTTTTAGTCTTCCCGACAATAAATTATAGATTTAAAACTTTTTTCCAAGCTAAGAACCGTGATTTTTATTTTATTTTTTTTTTTTTTTGAAAACATCTCTGGTCTAGAGCTATCATTTTTAAAATATTTAATTATTATTTTTTTTTTTTGTGAGCTAATTACATTTGTATCTGCTCTTCCCGGGCAAAAAAAAACTTAACTTTTCCAGGAAAAAATCTTGAATTAAAAAAGAAAGAGAAAATAAATTAGAGGACTCTTTAAGCAGGAATCCTTAAGCAACAATGTCAAAGTCTTACTTCCTAAAAATTGAGAATCTTTTAGAAAATATTTATTATGAAAGAAATTGCAAAGATTTTCCTAATAACATGAAATTATAAAACATTCAAGGACATTTAAGAAAATATGGACATTTTACACAAAAATGGTGATTTTAAGAAAAAACCGAGATCATCCGCACAGAATATCCAAAGACCACCCGACAAGAAATAGATGACTTTTTTAAAAAAGGATTACCGGCACTAAGACTTGAACTAAAAAAATATGAAGACTACTTTTTTTTGGCAAAAATAATACGTTCGGCAAATATCGTGGATTTTTAAAAACAATTATCAAGGTCCTATTTCTAACACTCTTGGGGGTTTTAAGAAAAAAATTTGGTAATACCTTCTGCACAAACAATTGTACATTTCTTATGAAAAAAATTCAAGAATCTTCTTTACAAAGACCATGTGTTTACACTCAATTCGGTCGTAAGTGCCAAATGTCATCCCATTTGGTCAAATATTAGAAGTTTGGAGCACAATAAAAGGTAAATCGGACGAAGTTATATATGGGAGATATATCCAAATCCGAACGATCTCGATAAAATTTAGCAAAGGTATTTCAGAGCTGTATTTGATATATTTTATTTAACGGTTGCGGAGGACTAAAATAACAAATCGGATGAACAATATATATGGGAGCTATAGCTATATCTGAACCGATTTCGATCAAAATTGGCATACTTATTTTCAAGCCTAATTTGGTTGTATGTGCAAAATTCCATACTATTCGGGCACATAGTACAAGTTTGGTACAATAAAAGGCAAATCGAACGAAGATATATATGGGAGCTATATTTAATTTTTTCCGATTATCTCAAATTTCAATAGGGTTCGTCCTTGGGCCAAACAAATGATTTGTGCAAAATTTCATCTCAATCGGATAATAAATGCGACCTGCATTTTGTTCACAAGAATACATGGACAGACGGACGGACGAACATGCATTAATCGACTCAGAATGTGATTCTATGCAGATCATCAAAAGGAACTATGGGTCTATCTCGTTTCCTTTTGCCTGTTACAAACAAATGCACAAAGACATAATACCCTGACCACCACCTGACATGACCACCTTGTATTGTAGGGTATAAAAATTATTCCAAAAATTGGTGATTTCAATTGTTAAACAACTGTTTTTAAAAATATTGGTTGCCCTTAAATTAAAAATTAAAATTAAAAATTGTGAATTTTTTTAAAACTTCTATGTGATTTTTAAAAAATCATTAGCTTAATTTCCAAAAAGAAATAAAATTCTTTTTCAGGGTCTTTTGAAAAAAATCATCGGTTTTTAAGAAAATGTTGTCAATGCCCTCCCCACTGGATTTTTAAGAAACCAGGAATGGTGATCAAAAAGATCGAGCATTTTAAAAATGCAAGGACATTATGCTCAAAAAACAAAAATCATAACTTTTTTAAAAAATCAAACCAAAAATCATGGAAAAAACAGTTTTTCTTAAACAAGTATAGCCAGGACGAAAACACGTGAATTGTTTAAGCACAAATATACAAAGACTTTTCGCGGATTTCTTATGTCAATATGTCAAAAGATCTCCAAATCAATAATCTAAGCGAAATAATTAAAATTCAGGATGAAAACTCCAAGATTAAAAAAAATTGAAGGACCTCCTTGCCAAGAAAAAACAAAAAACACTTTTTCAGAAACAATTTGGGTTTTGTAGGAAAAATTTCCAAGATAAAAAATTCTGAATTTTATAAGAAAATTTCAGAATCTCCCACCAAAAAAATTTAGACCTTTAGAAAAAATATTTTTTAACAGAACATATTTTTGGCAAAAAAATGTGATTCCAAAATTATGCAATGGCTGAAAAATAGATCTATTTAAAAAGGATTTCGTAGGGATTTTTAGAGTATATTTACTAACTCAACCCCATCAAATTTCCAATATCCTCTGCAAACAAAAGTCAAAATATATACTTACATAATTTAAAAAAAAAAACATATAATTTTGAAATTAAGGATCATATTCGCTAATCGTTTCTTGACGTCATTAGTATCCGTAATAATATGCATATCTCTATTAAATTCAAGTTCAAAATCATGAGAAATATGATGTTCATGAAATAAGTTTTACAAAAATTCATTTAAGAATTGCAAACCAATCGACTGAACTATGGAGATTTCTAATATCTCTAATTTTTAAAATAGCACACGTCATTTATATATCGTAAAATTATAGCTCTTATTTGGGACATAATTTCATATTTTTCGCTTTTAAATGTCCATATTTCTAGATTTAAAGTTGTATCTATCTAACATTGAAGTTCCTAACTAAAATAATATATTTGTTGGCATTGAGGGTTGTAGAAAAAGGATTGCCAACCTATTTTAGTACAAAACCACTGTCTCCCAGAAAATAAATGAAAAGAAAAATGGCAACAACAATATCTGCAACATTTGAATTATTTTGGGGCGTATTTGGATGCCATGTTGTTAATTAACTTCTTAACGTTTAAAATTTGTCGTTACTCGTTCCTTTTTTTCATCTCAGTCTTCTCCTCTAGTGGCTTTTTTCGCTTAAAACATCACGCTTTCACGTTGAGTTCCCACTGCCGTGACAAAAAAAAAAAATAATAATTCTACTGCTTGTGTTTCAAGCGTGCAATAAATTGCACCTGCTGCAACGGTAACATTGCCACGGTACAGCTTCTAAAACAGAATATTTCAACAAATTAAACAATTTTTTTTTTGTTTGCCAACCCGTTTTTCTTTACCCAAGACGCCACATGTAAAAATGGGTTAATGTTTCCATGAAAAGGGCACGAAATGACTGTCAACCTTTTTTTCGAGAAATAGCCAAGTCGGTTACTTTAAGATTCTTCCCATAAATTAGCTAATTGTCAGCGGCGTCTTGGAGGTGATTTCAAAAATTTTTTATGAAGAATAAAAAATAAAACTTTAGGAAAACCTGCAGCTATTAATGCCGCTGTCACTTGTTTCTATAATTTATTAAATAAAAATATGTTGATAAACACAAAATTACATTAAATCTAAGTAATTGCAAAGCAAAAAAAAAAAAAAAAAATGAAGAAAAAAAAATACCAAACAGCGATCAGCTGAAATCTTGTAAAACTTGTTTGGCTCGACAAAGCAAATTCTTGAGGTTTTTTTTCTGCGGCTTTCTGTTGTCTAATAAGTCGCCGGCATCGCACATGACTTCCTATCTAAACAAATCAATTTCTATAATGTGTCATAGCGAAAATGGAATAGAACGCCATATAGAAAAGGTATAACAAAAAAGAAACGCTTGCTAACAACTGCTTCTAGGGAGCTGGTTCATATCATTTGTTTAGACTACCAACGACAACTGCGGCTGCGGCGAGATTGTCAGCAAAACATGGAAGTGTTTAAAACAGTCAAGCTATGTACATATGTTTGTAATTACAAAACCAGTTTGTGTAACTATTTATATTCAAAGGGTGGAATTAAAACCTGTTACAAGGGCCTAATCCCCAAGGGGGAATTTTCACAATAATTTTCCAATTTTAGAAAGATTTATCGCCATCAAATTAGATATAATTTGACATTTAACTTTCTTGCAAAATTGATATAATTGCCGCTGAATCTCAGGCTGGTAGTTAGCAGGCTAGGAAAAATGTCGTCAAATGTCAAGCTATGATTTGACTGTAATGATAATATTTGATCTTCAAATTAAAATATGTAAAAGGCACTTACTTTGTTCTGGCATACTTAAAGACTCCCCATCAAAATCGGAATAATCGCTCCTGGCCCAAGTTAGAAATTTATATATAGGGCCGATAGCATTTGTTGCTGGTGTTTGTTTTTTTATACCCTCCACAATTTTATGGAGGGTTTGTAACTCCTCGAAATGTTCATAATAGACCCTACAATGTATATATATTCTTCATCAAATTCTGCAGAAAATTCTAAGACGATCTAGCGTTGTCCGCCCGTCGGTCTGTTGTAATTACATTATCTTTCGATCGAATTGAGATAAAAGGTGAAAAAGGTGCATACATGCATAGTTTACCAGTAGGCAGGTTAAGTTCGTAAATGGGCCATGTCGGTTCACGTTTTCGTATAGGCCCCATATAACGGTACCTCCCGATATTCGCTATTTTAATGATTTCAGAAATATTATTCACCGGAATCCTTTCAAATATCGTATTGGTAGATCTTAATGGGTACTACAACCTATGGCACTATTGCACTAAACATTGGTACGGCATAGCCAATATTTTCGAAGTATCAATGTTTGGAAATGGGACCTAAAATTCGGTCATTTCAAAATGGAATTTTCCTTAAATGTGGGGCCCTTACCAAAGATTCAGTAGACACTTGCCATTTTTTCCGATTTTTTTCATTCCCTTATGGTGGAGGACATTAAAACTTCTGCTCCACCGAAGTTCACGTATTTTTGTACCCTCCACCACACATAGCATGGAGGGTTCATCATTCCGTTTGTAACTCATCGAAACAATAATTTAAGAACTAACAAAGTATAAATATATATTCTTGATCAGCGTAAAATTCTAAGGCGATTTAGCCCTGTCAGCCCTTCCGTTTGTCCGGTCAAAACGATAAAAAGCGAAAAGATAAGAAGCTAAAATTTTACACCAAACAAAGGAATTGTTTCAAATTTCGTATAAGAAGTTCAGAATCAATACACGGTCAATGACAAAAAATTACTTATGCAGATCCA
The DNA here is from genome assembly GCF_030504385.1 of Musca domestica. Classification (NCBI taxonomy): domain Eukaryota; kingdom Metazoa; phylum Arthropoda; class Insecta; order Diptera; family Muscidae; genus Musca; species Musca domestica. The sequence continues at coordinate 63,264 of NW_026712405.1, read as the reverse complement.
CGTCTTCGTATAGTCCCCGAATAACGATTTCCATTTAAATGGTAGTTTTCGGATTTTTTTTAAATTTTTCATGTTCTTTCCAAATGGTGGAGGGTACTAAAAGTTCGGCCCGGCCGAATTTAGCTGCCTTTTTACTTGTTATACCCTAAACCATACATAGTATGGAGGGCATACAAAGTTCGTCATTCCATTTGTATCTTATCGAAATAATAATTTTAGACCATATATATTCTTGATCAGCGAAAAATTGACAGACGCCCATCTGTGGAAATCTCCCTAGCTTCGGAACGAACTCGGAACGAAGGTTAATACAACTTTACTCAGATGTGTTCTTGGTTTGCAGGACTTTTATTACTGAAAATGGGCTACATAGGTCTAACTTTTGGTACAGTCGCCATACAGGATGACATGAAAAAACTGCAACCATTTTCAGACTGCTGTCATTTCTAAGCCATTCGTCCGACAGCTGTTAAAATTATTCCAGTAACAGCTCATTATATTGTTTACAAGCGTACAAAAGCATTTTGGTGAGAATTTTCCAGAAAAAAGTTATTCGTGATGGAATTCAAGCGAGATAGTGTGATTTCTTAATATTTGGCTGGAAACCACAAGTGGCTATCGTTAGAGAACTCCAGCATTTTATTGTGAATAAATCTTTTGTGTCTCGTACCATCGCTCGTTACCGTGATACTGTAGCGTAGCGTAGCCCGACGTCAAGGAAGTGGACGCAAGAAAACAGCAACATCGGCAGAAATAGTTCGAAATGTAAAGAAGCGACTTGATCGAAACCCACGTCCCAGTAGCCGAAAAATGGTTTGTGAGCTGAACATATCGCAATATTCCATTTGGCAAATATTGAACAATGAGCTCGGGGTAAAGCCATTGAAATTCCAAGAACCTACACCGCAACAGAAAGAAAATAGACTCAAAAGAGCTAATTAGTTGCTTCGCTTGGCCCAAAGTGGTGTAGCGGCGAATTTGGTTTTCTCCGATGAGAAAACATTCGTTGTCCAGCAGTTTGTAAACAAACAAAATGTTCCTGTTTACTTGCCAAAGAGGTCTCTTCAGCTGAAGAGGTCAGTTGGCCAACAGAACTCAAGCGCCGGCCATGGTGATGGTGTGGGCCGCCATAACAGCCGATGGTATTAATCGACCGTGACATCAGAATAAATGCCGAATAATATCGCGATAATATTCTGGAGGGTGTATTAAAGCCTTGGGCACGCAAACATTTTGGCCGCAGACCTTGGACATTCCAACAGGACTCATCACCATCGCGCCACTCAAGAATGGTTGCAAAATGAGGTACCTCACTTCATTTCCAGCGCACAATGGCCACTAAAATCTCCTTATACCACTCCGTTGGACTGTTGTGTCTGGAGTATTTTGGAGAGCAAGGTTGGCACTAAAAAAATCCCAAAGTGGCGATCACCTCAAGCAAGCGCTTCGTCGGGAATTGGCCAAAATACCGCAGAGCAACATTCGGGCAGCGTGTTTTATGGGTTTCATTGGCCGTTTGAAGGGCATAATTCGTGGCAAAAGTGACCAGTTCGAACAAATCTAAACTTATTTTAAAATTTCATGCTATTTTCGACATTTTTTGCCTTCATTCTAAAATTAAAAAAAATGTAAACATTATGGCGTTTGACTTTGTTGCAGTTTTTTTATTTCACCGTGATTTTCCACGTCTTCGCATAGCCCCCAAAAAACGGCACCTCCCTATATCCAATATTTTGACGATTTAAGCGATATTATTTACCGGAATTGTTTCAAATTTGGTATTTGAAGTTCGTAAAGGATACTACAGCCTCAGACAGAAAATTGTCGGTGCAGATCCGCGTCTTTGTATAGCCCCCATATAACGGTACCTCCTGATATTCGGTATTTTTATGATTTTAGCGACAATATTCACCGAAATTATTTCAAATTTGGTATTTGAAGTTCGTAATGGATACTACAGTCTGTGACAGAAAATTTCATATGCATTCCCAGGTCGTGGGATAGCTCCTATATAGGGGTACCACCACATATTCTGTATTATGATGATGTTAGCGACATTATTTACCGGAATTTTTTTTTAGTTCCGTATTTGAATATCGTCCTATAACGAAAATTACATTTACAAGCCCTCTTCATCGTATGGGTCCAATATGAGGCTAACTTCCTATATTCGCTATTTTTATGAATTTAGGAGTATTTTTATGGATTTTTTTTTTTTTTTGAAAATTTGGCAATTTTTTTCCAAATGGTGGATGGTATTCAAAGTTCGGCACGACCGAACTTACTGTCAATTTATTCTTTATTTTAATATTACGCTCAGCCATATGGCTACAGAGGGTATATATTATTTTATACGACCAAAACGAGTTCGGAGATGAGCAATATCGGTGCATTCCATCAGGTACTTCCCCCACAAAATGTCAAAATTTTCAAAGAAAACTATTTGCTGAACAGAAAGAGAAAGGATATTTCGATTTTGCTCCGTCTTTGGAAAACCTAATATTTACGTCAGTGCTCGATCAGGTGCGAAAATGGACAATATCGGTTTACTCCATCAAGTACCGTGAGGGAAGTACTTGATGGAGTGAAGGGTCAAAATTGTGAATACTCATAACTTGCATAAAATGTGATGTAAGTGCCCGACTATCTTCAAATTACACACATCACAATATTTTTATTAACCCAAGTTCTGGTGTGAAGAATCTGTAACTCCCCCACAAAGGGTTAAAATTTTGAATAGTTCTGAAGTTCATAAAACGCGAAATTAACATCCTGTTCCATTCAGACTTGGTAAATCTCAATATTTTCATCAACACAAGATCTGTTATAAAGGTGATGGAGTTTCGACCATTCCTTCTGGTACCTCCCACACAAAGGGTCAAAGTTTTGAATAACCAAAACGATCATAAAATCCGAAATAAGCATCCGATTCTCTTAAACTTACACACATCGCAATATTTAATACAAGCTCTGGCGTGAAGATGGTATATCGATGCACTCATTCTGGTACCTCCCCACATTTTGAATATCCATTAAGCTCATAAAACGGGAAATTAACATCCGATTCTATTTAGACTAGGCACATCTAAATATTTCCATCAACACAGGATCGGTCGAGATCGGTCCACTCCTTCTGGTACCTCCCCCACAGTAGTTGAACATTTTGAATATCCATGAAAGTCATAAGCATAAGTCAAAAGCAAAATTAACATCCGATTCCTTTTCAGACTTGGTACATCTCAATAATTCCAGAAACACAAGATCTGTTATAAAGATGGTAGAGATCGGCCCATTTCTTTTGCTACCTGACCCCCATAGGGTTCAAGATTTTGAAAAACAAAACGCTTAAAGGAAGCGGAATTAACATCCAACTACCTTCAAATTTCTGGTAACTCACCCACCAAGGGTCACAGTTTCCAATACTTATATCTGTCATAACTTCCAAAACAAGTCGGTGATTCCATACAAATTGCTATATCTAAAAATTTTCTCTTAATCCAAATTCTGATATGAATATGTAATTGGAAATCGAACATTCGATTTCCTTCAAATTTTGCACATACCAATATTTTTATCTGTATTAGACGAAGTGGTACCTCACGCATATTTCCGCATTTTCCAAAAATGTTCACATATCTCATATAAAGTATAGGAAGTAGTCGATATAGTCCAAATCTGACACGTTGTAATATTTATAGCAAACTTAGGTTAGACAAGAATTGGTCAATATTAACCAACTGATTCGGGACCTCCCCCATAAAAAGGCAACGGTTTGAATAATCATAACTCAAGGCTGGGGGTATACATCTGTGTTTTTTAAGCGTGAGCGTTTAAAAAAGTTTGATGTGTCATGTTCTGTTTCCGCAGAAATATATTTTAACCCTTTTTCTATTTTCTAATCAAATTCGAAGGCGATGACTATATGGCTATCTTCCGGTGTCAAATATGCAAACCCTGTGGTTTTCTTCAAGTCAATAAAAATAAAAATTAACCCTTGTTTCTACCACCATAAATAAAAGCAGAAGGTGCACCGGTCTTTTTCCTATCATCCCACCACAAACACCTGATTTTCTAGCGCTGCCGAAAACTCATCTTTGAAAACCCTTTGAGAAAAAAACAAGCATCCAGCATTCCAATTGATTTTTATTGACTCAATAAAAATAAAATCGATGACTTATCAAACCACAGGAAATTCGATGGTTATCTTCGATTTGAGGGTTGATTTTTTTGAAACCTCCCCAATAAAATCAAACGAACGAACAAGGGATCGTTGAAGAATCAAACGCAGATTGCCGAACAAACAAATAGCCAAAGAAAAAAACCTAAGAATACCACAAAAAGACATGTGTAAATATATTTTGTGTGAGAGGTTTTTTATGGAAAAGAACGTTGGGTAGCAGGTGCGGCACATCTCCAATAGAGCCTGCAGGCATTAGGAGAATTCCAACATAAGACACTGATCGCTAAAAAAATTAACTGGTGGTTTATTTTATTCTTTGGTATTATTTCAATGTTTAGGCAGACAGCAGTATTTAGTTTTTTCTTCTTCTTCTCCTTTTTCTAAGCAACCTGCAAGAATATGCGTATATTGCTTCTGTCTGTCCTCTCATCGATCCATATGATTGGCTGGTTTGCATGTTTGTTTGACTAATAATTTCAATGGCATTTCAAAGTGCACTTAGCTAACGCTCACCGTGTCACACACAAACCGACATATGCCAGTCTTTCAATGAATGATTGTTGTTGGCCAATTGAATGACATTTTCTTGGATTGTCGATTGTCAATGGCGATAAATGGATGGATTGTCATGTCTAGACCGCCTGCTGCACAAACTTTGTATTTCAGTGGATTATCGATTTTAATGGGTGATCAATTGGATATTGGTAAGTAATTAGATTTAATACTTCGAGAGGTTGGTGTGGATGCTAAAATTGGAAAACCACCACCAAAAGCAAATCCTACACAAATTAAGATCTGAAATCGAGATTTAAGTGAACTCCACAGACATATATTCCCTAATGCGCTAAGGACCTGTGTGGGACCAGTGAAAGCAAAATACAACTATAGAACCAAACAAGTTAAAAAGCAGTAAATTCAGCCGGGATTCCATTTGGAATGAATTTGGAGATAAAATCCTTAAAAAATTGTTAATATTTTAAAAATACCGAATATAGCCGTAACCAGTATGGTGTATACGATGTGGACCTACATAGGCATTTGTCATTAGTCATTACCATATTCAAATTCGAAACTTGAAATAAACGGTGAATAATGTAGCAAAAATCATCATAACCATTTTGCCATAGGTTGTAGCATTTATTACGAACTTCAAATACGCGTCTCAAAAAATTTCGGTGGGTATTGTACCTAAACTCGTCAAAATATCGAATATAGTGAGTTACTGGTATGTGGGGCCTACACGAAGGCCTGGACCTGCATACACAATTTTCTGTCACAGACTGTAATTCCCATTACGAACTCTAAATGCGTAATTTGAAAAAATGTTGGTGAATAACGACGCTAAAATCACCAAAATACTGAATATCGGGAGGTACCGTTATATGGAGGTTATACGAAGACGTGGACCTGCACAGACAATTTTCTGTCTTAGGCTGTAGTATCCATTTCGAACTTCAAATACTAAATTTGAAACTATTCCGGTTAATAATGTCGCTAAAATCATCAAAATACCGAATATCAGGAGGTACCGTTATATGGGGGCTATACGAAGACGTGGACCTGCACAGACAGTTTTCTGTCTTAGGCTGTAGTATCCATTTCGAACTTCAAATACTAAATTTGAAACTATTCCGGTTAATAATGTCGCTAAAATAATCAAAATACCGAATATCGGGAGGTACCGTTATATGGAGGCTATATGAAAACGTGGGCCTACATGGCCCATTTACGAACTTAACCTGCCTACTGGAAAAATAACATGTGTGCAAAATGTTAGCCTTCTATTTCAATTCGTTCGAAAGATAGCGTGAATCCAACAGGCAGATAGACGGACATGGCTAAATCGACTTCGAATTTTACGCTGATCAAGAATATATATACTTTGTTGGGTCTGACATGAGTATTTCGTGGAGTTACAAACGGAATGACAAAGTTAATATACCCTCCATAGTATGGTGGAGGGTATAAAAACTAAAGAAAAAAGTAAAATAGTTTCAGTCGGGTTTGCCGACAGATGTATACTCCCAGACCTGAGTTATGGTTATTCAAACTGTTGACCCTTTATGGGGGAGGTTCCGAAGCCGTTTCCCAATATTGGCCGATTCGTATCTGACTTAAGACCGATATAAATATTACATCGTGCCAGATTTGGAATATATCGACTACTTCCGATACTTTATATGAGACATGTGCAAATATTTGGAAACTGTAGAAATATGCGTGTGGTAACAGATATAGCGTACCGGAGTATTCCATTTTCATGCTTTATCTAATACAGATAAATATATTGGTATGTGCAAAATTTGAAGGAAATCGAACATTTATGTATCCGAAATTATAAATTCCGATAAATTCGTATCAGATTCCTGCTTAAGAGAAATATTTAGTTATTGTAAGTTGTAAAAAATCGCCGAATTGTTTCGCAAGTTATAACAAAATCTTGAACACTATGAACGTGAGGTACTAGAAGAAATGGTCCGATCTCTACCTTCTGTATAACAGATCTTGTGTTGGTGGATATATTGAGAAGTACCAAGTCTGAATCGGAATCGGATGTTAATTTCGATTTTTTTTTTTTTTGGGCTTCAGGGATATTCAAAATGTTGACCCTTTGTGGGGGAGGTACCAGAAGGGGTCCGCAGATATATATCATCTTCACAATAGATCATGTGTTAGCAAAAATATTTGGATGTGTGAAATTTAAAGAGAATTGGATGCTTATTCCGCTTTTAAGCGATTTGTGTTTTAAAATCTTGAAACCTATGTGGAGGGAGGTACCAGAAGAAATGGTCCGATCTTTACCATCTTTATAACAGATCATGTGTTGATGAAAATATTGAGATGTACCAAATCTGAATCGGAATCGGATGTTAATTTCACGTTTACCGATCTTCATGAATATTCAAAATTTTGAACCTTTGTGGGAGAGGTACCAGAAGGAGTGGACCAATATATTCCATCTTCACGCCGCACCTTAAGTTAATACAAATATTGTGATGTGTTAATATGAAGAGAACCGCATGCTTATTTCGATTTCAGGATCCTTTTGGTTATTCAAAACTTTGACCCTTTGTTAGGGAGTTTCCAGAAGAAATGGTCCGATATTTACCATCTTTATACCAGATCTTGTGTTGATGAAAATATTGAGATGTACCAAGTCTGAATTGGAATCGGATGTTAATTTCGCGTTTGATGAGCTTCATGGATGTTCAAAATTTTGAACCTTTGGGGGGAGGTAACAGAAGGAGTGGACCGATATATTCCAACTTCATATCACATATTGGATTAATATAAATATTGTGAGTGTATAAAAACCACCCCATCTCTACCTATTCTCCAATCTACAATTCCAACCTCTGTTGCATCGCTCAAATATTTCCTGATAACCAGTCAGCGGACTCTTCCTCATACCAACTCAATCATTTAAAATATCTATTTAAAAAAAAATATCTCTATCTCTGACATCACTTTTCTTTGCAAAAAAAAGAGATGCAAAAAAAAACTTCCAACAACAAAGAATTTCTCAGGTGCCGATAAATTAATATTTGCCAAGCTATTATCATGTAATTTGTTTAATAGCTTTTCATAACTAAACGTTACCATAATTCACAATTGACTTGGCCAACTGACTGGCTGGCTGGCTAGCTAGCTGGCGAGCCTACTGGTTGGTAATAATACGTACTACAACAACAACAGCAAAATCTCTTTGCAATTAGCACTTGTTTAAATGGTCAGCTGCTTAAACGACCATTCAACCAATTTTGACCGACTTAAATGGCAAAAGTCGTAGAACCAGTTTTTGTTTTACACCACACATTATACCACCATGAACCCCATGTCCGATGTTCAGTAATAGATACGGTATTATACAGAGAGAGATACACATGGAGATGGAAGGCACTGGAATTGTCAGAGCTGGCAGATCGCAAGCCATGGTGACAAGTGCAATAATCAAGAAATAATTTTCTTGTCAATGTAAAGGCAGAGCGTTCACTGATCACGGTCACAGTACATCGCGATGTAAGGGGAATTTTTAAAATACAGTGAAATTTCATGTCAGGGTGATCAGGGTAGAAGGAAGTGCTGAATTTTGAAATGTCTTCCATTTTTTTTTTTTTTTTTTTTTTTGAATAAAGGCTGCTTAAAAGATTTTAGAATAATTTTAGACTTGTTTGAATTGGTCACCTTTCGCATGAATTATAGCCTTCAAACGGCTAGTGAAGCTGTGCTGAGTCCTGTTGGAATGTCCAAGGTCTGCGGGCAAAATGTTTGCGTGCCCAAGGCTTTAATACACCCTCCAGAATATTTTCGCGATAATATTCGGCATTTATTCTAATGCCACGGTGGATTAATAGGAGCGACCATCGGCTATTATGGCAGTCCACACCATCACCATGGCCGGCGCTTGAGTTCTGACCTCTTTAGCAAATAAACACGATCATTTCGTTTGTTTACAAAGGCATTAAAATTCCAAAAAGTGTAAGAACTTATACCGCACCGGAGAGAAAATAGACTAAAAAGAGGTATAGAGTTGCTTCGCTTGGCTGAAAGTGGCGAACTGCCGAATTTGGTTTTCTCTGCTGAAAAAATATTCCTTGACTCAAAAGAGGTAAAGAGATGCTTTGCAAAAGAGGTAAAGAGTTGGTTTTCACCAAATTCGGCAGTTCGCCACTTTTAGCCAAGCGAAGCAACTCTTTAGCTCTTTTGAATCTATTTTCTCTCCGTTGCGGTGTAAGTTCTTACGCTTTTTGGAATTTCAATGCCTTTACCCCGAGCTCATTTTACAATATTTGCCGAATGGAATATTCCGATATGTTCAGTTCACGAGTCATTTTTCGGCCACTGCGATGCGGGTTTCAATCAAGTCGCTTCTTTACTTTTCGAACTATTTCTGCTGATGTTGCTGTTTTCTTCCGTCCACTTCCTTGACGTCGGGCTACGCTTGGGTGGTACCGTTGTATGTGGTACCGTTGTATGTGGGCTATACAAAGGCGTGGACGTGTACGAACAATTTTCTGTCACAGGCTGTAGTACCCATTAAGAATTCTAAATACGAAATTTGAAAAATACTCCGGTGAATAATGTCCCTAAGATCGTCAAAATATCGTACCGTTGTATGTGGGTTATACGATATAGTGGAGCTATATAGATATTTCTTTTCCAGAGGGTTAAGTGCTTAGAAAGAACTTCTAGTACGGAGTTTTAGGACATTTTTATTGAAAAAATGTAGCTAAAATCCTCAAAATACCGAATATTGAGAGGTACCGTTATATGGGCCATATATTTTCCTGCTTTATTTCCCCTTCACCACCGATGATATTTCCATTACCTTGCCACCAAACGAAACGTTCCATTTGTGGCAGCCTCAGCACCAAGCGAAAACCCATCGAATGAAAACCCAAACTAATCCATCACCGCAATAACTCGAGCCTTTCTACAGTTTGACAGTGGCGATGTTTGTGTGCGTGAAACAGCTGTAAATGACAACTAAATTGTGGTGGCTTTGTGGCATTGGAAAACCGTACGAAAATGTTGGAATGGCATGGTTGTGTGTGGTATCATTCGATACAATCACTGATTTTTCTTTTTTTTTTTTTTTTTTTCTTTGGAAAATGAACTTAACACGGCTGCATGACAAGATAGTGGTTTTGGGTGCTGATGAAACGGCGTTTATTAAAAGGAAATTAAAACGCAAGAAACAAAACGGGCAACTTAAATGAACTCCCCAAATTTGTGGCAAGGCGGAACATAGCCGCAGAAAAAAAGACAGGCGTTCAATCAAAAGAAGAAAAAAAATCTAGAGAAATATGAAAACTGTGGTTGGCTTTTGGATGACATGGCCATGGGGTCGTTTTTTTTTGGTGGACCATCATAACTTCCTCAGTGGCTTCCTTCGCTAAGCTGTCAACATTGGTTTTCCATAAACGTCAGCGGCATGTTTTGGTAACAACTCAATGTTGACTGGGTAACTTTTGATGTTTTGATGATTAGGAAAATTCGTCATTAAACATTGGAGGATACACTGGAAGAAAATTACTACAAATTTTCCTTAGCATCAGGGGGGATTTCAAATTATTTTTTTGGAACTACTTCTAAGGCGTGAATTCTTAAAATAATTTTTTTGAAGATCCTTCTAAGTATCAGGCGAGTATTTTTTAAACATCAGGCGTGGATTTTTTAAATATTTTTTTAGCGATCCTTCTTAACATCCCTCTAAGTATCAGGCGTGGATTTTTTTAATAATTGTTTAAGAGATCATTCTATGCATCAAGCGAGGATTTTTTAAATAATTTTTTAAAAGGTCCTTTCATGCAGCAGGCCTGGATTTTTAAAAATATTTTTTAGGATGTCCTTCTAAGCATCAGGCGTGGATTTTTTAAAACATTTTTTAGAGGTCATTCTATTCATCCGCCTGTATTTTTTTAAATATTTTTTTAAGAGGTCCTTCTAAGCATCAAGCGTGATTTTTTAAAACATTTTTTAGAGGTCATTCTGTTCATCCGCCTGTATTTTTTTAAAATATTTTTTAAGAGGTCCTTCTAAGCATCAAGCGTGATTTTTTAAACATTATTTGTGCAGATCCTTCTAAGCACGAGGTGTGGATTTTTTTAAATAATTGTTTTGCAGCTACTTCTAAGCATCAACGCTTGGATTTTTTAAACATTTTTTTTTTTTGCATTTCCTTCTAAGCACGAGGCGTGGATTTTTAATAATTTTTTGAAGTCCTTCTAAGCATCAGGTGTGGATTTTTTAAACAATTGTTTTGCAGCTACTTCTAAGCATCAGGCTTGGATTTTTTAAACATTTTTATGCAGATCCTTCTAAGCAAGAAGCGTGGATTTTTTAATAATTTTTTGAAGTCCTTTTAAGCATCAGGTGTTGATTTTTTAAACAATTGTTTTGCAGCTACTTCTAAACATTAGGCTTGGATTTTTTGAAATAATTTTTTGAGGTCCCTTCTAGCATCAGACTTGGATTTTTAAAATAATTTTTTGCAGGCCCTTCTAAGTATCAGGCGTGGATTTTCTAAATACTTTTTTTGAAGGTCCTTCAAGGCCCCAGACGTGGATTTTCTAAATACTTTTTTTGGAGGTCCTTCAAGGCCCCAGACATGGATTTTTTAAATACTTTTTTTGGAGGTCCTTCAAGGCCCCAGACATGGATTTTTTAAATACTTGTTTGGAGGTGCTTCTAGACATCAGACGTGGATTTTTAAGAAATTATTATTTATTTTCAATCATTCATATAACAGCAACCTAAGCAATACTTGACATTATAATAAGAATAATATATGGCAGAACAAACAACTATTTCACACTCTGTCCTTCCCTCTCTGGCATTAGTAGCATTTCACAAAACAAGCTGAACGAATTCCAACATATGAAGTAATACAACAAGCCACGCGGCGGCAATGTTCGACATCAATATCACACGAGTTGTCGAGCTACAACAGATTTTACAACCAAAGACAGCAGACGCTGCCAAATAACTACAATCACAGAAACAAACATCCGAATTCAAACAGTAACAACAACAACAATAGTTGTCGCGCTTGTCTGCCAAATTATGACAAGTGAAAAACAGAAATGGCGGCGCTTCAACACTGCCATCACTGCGTTGCTTACATTGTCTGGGGAATGAACACGAATCGAATGGTGGAAATATCCAAATCTCCCGAGAGACCTACAAATGTTGCGCAAACAAGTGGAAAAACATATCGATACCCACACACTCACATAGCCAAATACGTTTCATAGACATGGACATTGACAAGGATGTTCGTTTTTTTTTTCTCCTCAGTAGACACAATTTTCAATTTGTAGTCTTTGTTGTTGTTGTTCGTTGGCGAAATGAAAAACATGCAGTGAAAAAGGTAAAATCAAAATCAACTACACCACAACATGTGTTAAAATTGTATAATTTTTACAACAACGCTGAGGAAACTGTAAGGTATAATGCTCTTCGGATGGCGGTGCACTGGGAGAAATTTGGTAGCAGAACAAAACTTAAAATAATTTCAAAAAATCTTCAGCTTAAACTGTCAAAGACCTCCTAAAATTATTTAAAAACCCCAGGACTAACTCTTTTAAAGACCTCAAAAAAATGCTTCAAAAGACCTCCGAAATAGGTTAGAAAAGCAAATCTAATGCTGTAAAGGACCTCCATAAAATGCTTCGAAGCACATCCAAAAATAGGTTAAAAGATCAAAATCGAATGCTGTTAAGGAACTCCATAAATAGAAGGACCTCCAAAAATATTTTAGAAATTCAGGCGTTTCCTGAAGGACCTTCAGAAAATATTTAAAAAATCCACGCCTGATGCCTAGTAGGACCTCCAAAAATATTTAAAAAATTCTGGCGTGCCCTGAAGGACTTCCAAAAATATAAAAAAAAATCCACACCCTATAAGGACTTCCAAGAAATATTTAACAAATTCAGGCATGCCCTGAAAGACTTCCAAAAAATATTTAAAAAATTCAGGCGTGCCCTAGAGGACTTCCAAAAAATATAAAAAAAACGACTGATGCCTAAAAGGACATCAACAATTTTTTTAAAACATCCACGCCTAATTCCTAGAATTATTTAAAACATCCACACCTAATGCCTAGAAGGACCTCCAAAGAAATTATTTAAAACATCCACGCCTAATTCCTAGAAATACCTCCAAGGAAATAATTAAAAAAAAATCCACGCTTAATGCCTAGAAGGACCTATAAAGAAACTATTTAAAACATCCACACCTAATGCCTAGAAGGACCTCCAAAGAAATAATTTAAAAATAAAATAATTTCTTTAAAAATAATGTCTAAAAGGGCTTCAAAAAAAATTATGTAAAACATCCACGCCTGATGCCTAGAAGGACCTCCAAAAAAATATTTTAGAAATTCAGGCGTTCCCTGAAGGACCTCCAAAAATATTTAAAACATCCACGCCTAATGCCAAGAAAGACCTCCAAGGAAATCATTTAAAACATCCATGCCTAATGCCTAGAAGGGCGTCCAAAAAATTATTTAAAATATCTACGCCTAATGGCTAGAAGTGCGTCCAAAAAATTATTTAAAATATCCACGCCTAATGCCTAGAAGGGCGTCCAAAAAATTATTTAAAATATCTACGCCTAATGCCAAGAAAGACCTCCAAGAAAATCATTTAAAATATCCACGCCTAATGCCTAGAAGGACCTCTAAAGAAATTATTTAAAAAATCCACGCCTAATGCTTAGAAAAACCTTCGAAGAAATTATTTAAAAAATCCACGCCTAATGCTTAGAAAAACCTTCGAAGAAATTATTTAAAAAAATCCACACCTGATGCTTAGAAAGACCTCCAAAGAAATTATTTAAAATATCCACGCCTAAGAAGGGCGTCCTAAAAATTATTTAAAACATCCACGCCTAATGCCTAGAAGGGCGTCCAAAAAAATTATTGTAAAAAATCCACACCTGAACTCAGAAGGACCTCCAAACAAATTATTTAAAAATCCACACCTGATGCACAGAAGGTGTTAAATTATTTATAAATCCACACATCATGCACAGAAGGACCCCCAAACAAATTATTCTAAAAAATCCACGCATGAAGGACCTCCAAACAAATTAGTTAAAAACCCATGCCTGATGCTCAGAAAGACCTCCATATTCCACGCCTGATGCTCAGAAGGACCTCCATAATCCACGCCTGATGCTCAGAAGGACATCCAAACAAATTATTTATAATCTAGGCCTGATGCCTAGAAGGGCCTCCAAACAAATTATTTAAAGATCCACTCCAGGTGCCCAGAATCACATTGTATCACATTTCGGGCGAAGCGTTTGCTTGAGGTGATCTACACTTTGGTATTTTTAATGCCAATCTTGCTTTCCAAAATACTCCAGACACAATAGTTCAACGGATTGGTATACGGAGATTTTGGTGGACATTGTACACTGGGAATGAAGCGAGGAACCTCATTTTGTAACCATTCTTGGGTAGCGCGTGCTGAGTCCTGTTGGAATGTCCAAGGTCTGCGGCCAAATTTTTACGTACCCAAGAATAGGATGGTACGAGACACAAAAGATTTATTCACATTTAAATGCTGGAGTGCTCTAAAGATAGCCACTTGTGGGTTTCCACCCAAATATAAAGAAATCACGCTATCACGCCTGAATTCCATCACGAATAACTTTTTTTCTGGAAAATTCTCACCAAAATGCTTTGGTACGCTTGTAAACAATATAATGAGCTGTCACTGGAATAATTTGAAAAGCTGTCGAGAGGCTTAGAAATGACAGCAGTCTGAATTTGTCTGTAGTTTTTTCATCTCTGTATACCCTCTCTAGCCATAACCACACATCTGTGTTCCCTAGAAGTTCTTCTACAAAATCTTGCCCTATTAACTTTTAATGTTTTGCCTCTAAAACCCTATACCCTTTAACACCTCCCATAATTGACTTGGTATTTAACGATGAAGGTGTTAAAAATTTGTCGCCCATTTTTCCACAATGACAAACAATTATTAATTTGAAACCTATTACAAAGAGAAGATCAACACACTCCACAAGGCACTTGATCTGCTGGCCATAAGTCCAATATCAATAAACCAGCTCAATACGAAAAACCACAACCGCAAAATATCAAAAATTTCACAGGCAATAAAGAACGGCAAACAATTGAAGATAGAATGGCTCTGGTCTCAGAAAAATAGCAGCAACATCAATGAAAGGTAAACAGATCATTATCACAAAAAATCGAGACCGAAACAAATAACCAGCAATAAGTGAAAACGATACTTTTATCAGAACAAGCTAAAATGTCCACGGTGAGGTGCAGGCGATCATGGCCAGCAATTGTTTTTCAAGAGGGCCAACAAAAAAAGAGAAGGAGGAGGAGGAGATGAAGGAGTAGTTCGAGCCAAGCGTAACAAAATAATTTGTGAGTGCAGGGCAAAAAGAGTAGGCAGCAACACGATCGGATGAAGAGAACAAAAAACAAAACACACAGGCACTCACAAGAAAAGGCCAAGTTAAGAAGATTATTGAGGCAAACGAGAACGAAAAACGAACAATGAAAAAATATTATAACGTGGCCATGTGAAAAGGTAGAAAAAAGGACCTCGTGTTTAAGTGGCATGGCCTGGCATGGTTAAATGGCTGTTTGAAAGAGCGTGTAAATTCCCTAAACATGTAACCAAAAGACCATGACCTAAATGGACAACAAAAGGAAAGGAAAAACAATTTCAACAATTAGGTCCTGCAAGCCAGGATAATAGGGGAGGATCGTGCAGTCAGCAAGCGAACAAACAAACCATAAAAAGTGGTGGTGAAAAGCGTAAACACACACCAAACGCTTGCTTGCCAGAAAAACACCTAAGAATGCGGTTTGTAGGCTGCCCTGCAAGGCACTTGGCCCCGTCGGGCTATCGAGTCAGCAAGTGTGCGAGCGAGCAGGTGTCAGTGTTTAATGATGACGACGACTACGTCAGTTAACTAAAAGCCGCCACATAAATTATAATAAAAACGTAAAGAAAAAAAAAACAACACGCTGACTAGCGACCGAAGCGGACTTCTTCTAAACATGATCACTTTAGCATGACATGGCAACAACATCTGAATAACAATGTTCCATCGGCAAATGACCATTATTAATTGTTCATATCATATCTATGGCCATTGCCAGGAAAGGTGGAGGGATACGTAGTGGTGTGACAGGAAAGTTGACATTGCGCATTGCGGACAGTAAAACCAGACATTT
The DNA here is from genome assembly GCF_030504385.1 of Musca domestica. NCBI lineage: Eukaryota > Metazoa > Arthropoda > Insecta > Diptera > Muscidae > Musca > Musca domestica. The sequence goes on along the minus strand of NW_026712405.1, from coordinate 47,356 downwards.
CAAAAATAGATAACAAGGACTAGGGAGAGGGGGAAAATGGTAACGATTTCCTTGAATTCAAGCTGCAAGTGGGAGGGAGTGTTATGCCGAAAGGCATAAAGAACCACATGTGATGTGATAATATGAGTATACAAAACCACAGGAACCACCGGAAAGTTATCACACATTAACTTATTACACTTTACGTCCTGGTGATAATTCAAATTCTAATGAAAGCCTATGAGGGTAATAGTAAAAGTTATGGCATAGGCAGATGTTATTTGGCTATCAATGGTTGGCAAATTGATGGTCTGCATTATCAATGTTTCGGAAACATAAGTTCAGATCTTCTCCAGAGAGATTAATGAAATAATATATATTATAACAAGTTAAAAAAGAAGCTAAGCTAGGTCGAGCCGAATTTTTATACCCTCCACCTTTGGGAAGGAACTTGAAAAATTTAGAGAAAAATCCGTCTACAGGTACTCTGTAAAAAAATCGCTGTATGTGGGCTATATAAAGACGTGATCCTGCGTATTCTCCGTCAAAGCTTAAAATGCATTACGAACTTTGAATACGAAAAAAAAAAATCCGATGAATAATGTGGCTAAATCATCAAAATACCAAATATCAGAAGGTACCGTTATATGGGGGATATACGATATCATAGGCCTATATAGACAATTTTCTTTCAAGAAGTAGAGCACTCAGAACGAACTCCTTGTGTGGATTTTCAAGCAATTCCAATGAAAAATTTGGCTACAATCTTGAAAATACCGAATAATAGGAGGTACCGTTATATGGGCGCTATATGAAGGCATGGACCTGCATGATCAGTTTTCAGTCATAGATGGTAGTACCTATTAAGAACTTCAAATACGAAATTTTAAACAAATCCGATTATAAATGTTGCTAAAATCATCAAAATACCGAATATTGGGAAGTATCGTTATATGGGGGCTGTTTAACTCAGGGGAGTGGAGAGAATGGCTTCGATAGCGTCTAGACAACAAAACTCCCCAGAGTTATTATGTGTTATGTGAGAATGAGATGTGAGGTGATGTATAGGTGAGAGATGTGGTGCGGGTGATACGCGTGTGTGGTGTAGGATAAAAAGAAAGACAAATGCAAGAAATAAAACACAGAAATATAATTAGTGTAATTCAATATAAATTCATGGTTTTATTGAGGTCCGTTACGATAAATTCCGAATTTAACTAGAGCCACGAATTTAACAGAGAAAATAACATAGCTATGTTAACTTAACAGAGCTACATAAAAATTGTTTTTTCCTTAATATTTTTGATTTTTAATTACTTATCGTATAAAAACGCTAATAAAATGCATTATATAATCATAATTAAATTATATTCCAAAGATCGTAAGGCAACATACACCTATTAACTCGTAGAACAATACTATGTGCCAGGACAAGTTTACACCAAACTGAGCCTTTCAGGACAATTCTGCCGGTACAATATGGGTACCTACAGAAAGCTTATGAAGTCTACTATCCATTGGCATTAACAAAATTATAGGAAGGTCCGGCCAGTTCCGAGGTATATGGTCATTTCTGGAGGCATCCTTGGAACAGGATAACTCCATTGGCCAAAATGCCCTCCACGGTACCTATATTGTACCGGCAGAATTGTCCTGAAAGGCATTTTGGCCAATGGAGTTATCCTGTTCCAAGGATGCCTCCAGAAATGACCATATACCTCGGAACTGGCCGGACCTTCCTATAATTTTGTTAATGCCAATGGATAGTAGACTTCATAAGCTTTCTGTAGGTACCCATATTGTACCGGCAGAATTGTCGTGGAGGGCATTTTGGCCAATGGAGTTATCCTGTTCCAAGGATACCTCCAGAAATGACCATATATCTCGGAACTGGCCGGACCTTCCTATAATTTTGTTAATGCCAATCGATAGTAGACTTCATAAGCTTTCCGTAGATACCCATATTGTGCCGGCAGAATTGTCCTGGAAGGCATATTGGCCAATGGAGTTATCCTGTTCCAAGGATACCTCCAGAGATGACCATATACCTCGGAACTGGCCGGACCTTCCTATAATTTTGTTAATGCCAATGGATAGTAGACTTCATAAGCTTTCCGTACGTGCCCATATTGTGCCGGCAGAATTGTCCTGGAAGGCATATTGGCCAATGGAGTTATCCTGTTCCAAGGATACCTCCAGAAATGACCATATACCTCGGAACTGGCCGGACCTTCCTATAATTTTGTTAATGCCAATGGATAGTAGACTTCATAAGCTTTCCGTAGATACCCATATTGTACCGGCAGAATTGTCCTGAAAGGCTCAGTTTGGTGTAAACTTGTCCTGGCACGTAGTATTGTTCTACGAGTTAATAGGTGTATGTTGCCTTACGATCTTTGGAATATAATTTAATTATGATTATATAATGCATTTTATTAGCGTTTTTATACGATAAGTAATTAAAAATCAAAAATATTAAGGAAAAAACAATTTTTATGTAGCTCTGTTAAGTTAACATAGCTATGTTATTTCTCTGTTAAATTCGTGGCTCTAGTTAAATTCGGAATTTATCGTAACGGACCTGTTTTATTGGTGATTCTTTCTTTCTTTTCGACAATAAATTACCTTCAGTAATTGGGGTGGCGACAGAGGCCGTGTGCTTTCGCTTTCGTTTCTCAAAGACAAGTGAACGCAATGGTTCTGAGTGACCGCTGAGGGTCCCATGTCTGTCTACAATAACAACTACAACTACTTCCAATGAGAGCAAGGTGAGCCTACCGACAACAACCAATGCCCAGCGACGATCCGCTCACTACGGTCTCCGCCAGGGGAGTTGTAGAGGAGATGCCTGTGCGTCAATCAGCATCCGTGATTGATCGAGCATTGGAAAGTTGTGGTGGAACGTATCGAACTTATACAGGGGCCATGCGAAAACGTGGACCTGCATAGAAAATTCCCCGTCATAGATTAAAGTATCCAATGCAAACTTCAAATAAGAAATTTTAAAAAATGCGGGTGAATACTGTCGCTGAAATCATCAAAATACGAAATATCGGGGGTACCGTTGCATGGAGGATATGCGACATCGTGGACCTATAAGGCAATTCTATTTCAGGAGGTAAAGAACTCCTAAAGAACTCCTTGTGTAGAAGTTCTGATAATGCCATTAAAAATCTTGCCAAAATAATTAAAATACCGAACATCGGGGACCGATATAACCGTTTTTTCGAACATGACCTGCCTACAGACACAATACTGATCTGTGCAAAATTTTAGCTTTCTATCTTAATTTGGTTTGACTCTAGGGTGATTACACCAGAGGGACAGGACAACGAACTTAATATACTATATACAAGGTGAGAGGAAAAATTGCAACTAACTTCAGACTGCTGTCATTTCTAAGCCACTCGTCCGACAGCTGTTAAAATTATTCCACTGACAGATCATTATATTGTTTACAAGCGCTCGAAAGCATTTTGGTAAGAATTTTCCAGAAAAAAAGTTGTGATGGGGTGATTTCTTTATATTTGGCTGGAAAACCACAAGTGGCTATCGTTACGGAACTCCAGCATTGTGAATAAATAAAAAATGGCTCGTGAGCTGAATATATCGCAATATTTCATTCGGCAAATATTGAAAAATGAGCTCGGGGTAAAGCCATTGAAATTACAAAAAGTGCAAGAACTTACACCGCAACAATAAAACTTACACCGAAAATTGACTCAAAAGAGCTAAAGCGTTGTTTCGCTTGGCCGAAAGTGGTGAACTGGCGAATTTTCTCCGTCTCCGATGAGAAAACATTCGTTGTCCAGCAGTTTGCAAACAAACAAAACGATTGTGTTTACTGGCCAAAGAGGTCAGCTCAAAAGGTGCACCTTCGGTTGGCCACCAGAACTCAAGCGCCGCCATAACAGCCGATGGTCGTCTCCGCTCGTATTAATCGCCCTTTGCATCACAATAAATGCCGAATATTATCGGGAAAATATTCTGGAGGGTGTATTAAAGCCTTGAGCAAGCAAACATTTTGGCCGCAGACCTTGGACAACAGCGCGCCACTCAAAAATGGTTACAAAATGAGGTTCCTCGCTTCATTTCCAGCGCACAATGGCCAGCAAAATCTCCGGATACCAATCCGTTGGAACTAAAAAATACCAAAGTGTCGATTACCTCAAGCAAGCATTGGGAACTGGACCAAAATACCGCAGAGCAACATTCGGGCAGCGTGTGACGCCTTCATTGGCCGTTTGAAGGCCATAATTCGTGCCAAAGGTGACCAATTCGAACAAATCTAAACATATTCTAAAATTTAATGCTATTTCCGACATTTTTTGCTTTCATTCAATAAAATTTAAAAAATAGTAAAAATTATGGCGTTAGACTTTGTTGCAGTTTTTATCTCACCCTGTAGTATCTACTGATTACTCAGCAGCCTAATTCCTTGTTTATCTTGAGAAGAACATGCTCCCATATCTAGCTGAACAAGAGGGCTGTCATTGTGGCTGCCAAGTGTAATAATCGTTTGATTTTGGTAGTACCACCGTAGCCGATCTGCATGTCACTCTTAGGCAATTTCAACTACAATGTAAGGTTCAGGGACCGCCACCGAAATAGTTTCGAAACTTATAAGTCTTATATAAATAGAAGAAGTTCAATCTTACAGTAATAAAGATATACCCTCGCTCCATCCAGATAAAAGTCTAAAGAATACCAATGTAACCTTAAATCATATGTGCGTATGCAAAGAATGTGTGTCCTTACTATAAGCTTACCGCTTCCGTTCCTTGCGGAATGTCATATATTACAAAAATTCTTGTTAAATATCTTCGAATCTCATCTCATTATTAAAAAAAGACGGGCAATGGAAGAGCAAAAATTCTTGTCAGACTTGCAGGCATTTATGCCAAGTACTTGTCAACCAGAACACACCATCCATACAACAGAACTCGCCTTTAGGTTTCAATTTTGTCAAGTTCACACTTTGGTATGACTTCATACCTAATGCGGTGGGTTCGCTGTTGCCTGCTTGCCAGCCTGCCTGGTTGGTTGCTTTGCTTGCTTGACATGAGGTATGTTGATGGACAAATATTGATGCGAGCCGAGAGTTAAAAATCTTGGTAAACAACAAACAGACAAACAACAGAATCATACAATGGCAAATAAATGACAAAATAAACAATTGTTGTTGTAGTACACTACGTAGAAAACAACAAAAAAGAGGAATAAACAAAGTTTTATGAAAAACAATAGCAGAAGCAGCAGCAGAAACAATAACAACAACATCGTCAATAATAGTGTCAGCAACACTGCCAGCAATATGATGATCATGGTTGATGTGGGTTGGATAGCCAGGTTGGCTGACTGACTGATGTTGCATACCACCTCCAGCCAAGCATCAACACCAAATTCATTGACTCACGCCAAAAGTTAATAATAGATCATGATCGAATCGTTTACACGAACCCTCCACAGGCACAGCCAGCCAGCTAACATGGTCATCACATTGCCTTGCTTGAATTGTCATGATCAGCTGAATAAGGTCGCTGTAGTCATGTCAGACAAACGGCCAACCAGCCAGTTAGCCGTCTGCCTTTTTGGCAACTAGTAATTGCCTTCGGCCGCTAACTGTGCGTAAAACAAGTACCCACCAAACTGTCTGCACCGATCGTTGTAAGCAAACAGAAATTTGTTCTGAAAATCAGTGCGACTTAATGGGAATTTTCATGGTCTTGACAATTGATTGTTTCTTCACAAATTGGGGAAAAAATGGGGTGTGCCGAGTGTGTTTTGTACAACAATCATAATGGGATGGGGAGTTTCAGGAAAATCAATGGGAAGATTTCGAATAAATCTTGAGAGAATTATTTTGCCTTCTATAGACGTTCTTTAAAAGCCTTATATCCCAATATGACCTTTAGTGGTTTCCTGTTTCTTAAAGTCTAAAAAACTGCTATGTTTCCATAAGAACTGAGACAGCATCGGTCTGTAGAAAACATTTAAGAAGTCTTCTGCTTGTCCCCAGAAGCCGAGAATTCGCGGAAACTTCAAAGATAAGTTTTTGGAACTTAATATTCCATTTCGAAAATTACGAATACTAAATTTAAATGTCAATAAAAAGGACGATAGAAAAAACTTCTATCCATACAAATTCTTGCGAAAGCCCTTTTATCCTCTTGAATGTAAGAACAGCATACGCATATGGAGCTTTGATTGAGTTTTGGTTCATTTAAGACGTTCTGAGACGTCTCCCTTTTATATAAGATTGTTATACCCTCAGCCGTATGGCTACAGAGGGTATATATCATTTGATACGAAAAAAATGTGCTCTATCGAAATAGCGGCTTTAGACCCTAGGTCTCTTTAAACCAAATCCGTTGCAGAACATTAGAAATCGATATCTCTACCTCTCGAAGGGAATGTCAGATTTGGTCCAAATTTGATAAGTCGTAAAACTTAGATTGAGTCTGGAGATGGTTAACATCGATGGGTAGCTCTCTCACAAAAGGTCAACTTTTTTTTAGAAAATAATTGACCTCATAGAAAGAGAAAGGATAATTCGATTTTGTGCGAACTTTACAAATTTCAATATTTTGTCAGAGCAAGGTCAGATAATATCGGCCACTCATTCAAGTAACTCACCCACATAGGGTCAAAATTTTATGTAATTTAAAGTCTTAAAAAACGTGAAATAATAATCCGATTGTCCTCAAATTTGACACATCCCAATATTTGTACTAAAATAATATATGGTGAAAAGATGAAAAATGTGGGATCACTCTTTTTTGGTACCTCTCATATAAGGGGTAAAAATTTGGAAATATTATTAATTTTACAAAATACGAAATGAGAGCCCGATTCTCTTCAAATTTCGCACTACCCAATATCTCTATTAAAACAAGATCTGGTGTGAAGGTAGGAAATATCGGCCCACTCCTTCTGATACCTCCCCCACAACGAGTCAAAATTTTACTAACGCAAGTTCCGGTGTGAAAATGATTGATATCGGCGTACCCTTTCTGCTACCTCTCCCTCAAAGGTTTAAGGTTCGCAATACTTATGTCTCTCATAATGTACGAAACACCAGATTTTTCCAAAACAAAAAAAATCATCCAAACCTTGGCAACGAGGCCTAAACAAATTCTGCTGGGCAAACACCAAATATTGGTTAAGTTAACGATATCGTGACAACCCAAAATATTCCGCAAACTATGGTCGATTCCGATATCACTCAGATATGTTTCCTCAAACGACGGAAGGTCTAACGAATATTTTATTTAAAAACATAAAAAATATTGAATTTTATAAGAAATTCTGCCATAGAGGGTATTTTTAAAAAAAGATTTTATGGATATTTTTTCCCGGTGTTTTTTAACGTTCCTCGTGCCATAGGAAGATTCTTTTAAAGGTTTCTTTATGACTTCTTCCATTTTTTGACTTCTTCCATTTTGGATGATCTTTTCAAAGATATTTTGCCTTGAGAAACTCTGTACAGGGCCAAAGATTTTGAAAGGGTAGTCTGTCTAGAGAACAACCTTTTGTCAACTGTTTGTAGAAACATTTCTTGGGCACTTCCGCCTTCATCGCACTTCAAATTTAATCCAACAAAAACAAATAATGAATTCATCATAGGGATCGGCCATCTATTTGAAATGATCACCAAATTAATAAATCATTTCATCATTATCACCTCGTTAAGAATTCAACTATGCGATGCTGTGGGAAGTATCAACAAATTCATCAAAAAAAAAAAAAAAAAAAAAGAATATTTGGTGACAATGGATGAATGAAAAACTCTCAAACACAAAACTGGGGCGTTTCCATGAAAATGTCCATTTCTCACAATTGCCTGCTAAATGGATCTCCCAGAATAGGTGTTAGCTCGTTTTCTGCTATTTACGAACAACGACAAACAGTCCACAAGATTGTGATGGTTACCTTTCAATGTGGATTTTCTTTTAAGAAACAGGTGTTAATTTATTGTGGATACGCACGTTCTCCTGCGGACAATAAAAGTCAATTTCAAGGGAAACCCTTTCCCCTGATCGGAATTGGTTATCTTTGAGACTGGCTTGGGATTGTGTAAATTTCTTCAGAAGCTTTGTACTTTGTATTTGTTTGAGATTTCAAGTGAAGTTTTTTTTAAGGTGGAGATCAGATAGTGTTCATACGAAGAAGTTGGGTGGGGAGATCCAGTGAAATTTTTTCCAAGAGAGTTGACAATTTACCCAATATTTATCAAAGAAAATTCTTGCTTTTGTGAATGAACTACTTCGCGGAACGGAATGTTGGGAAAAAGTAAGAACAGTGCATGATCAAAGCACATAATGTGGTCAAGTTTTGCATCTGTGAAGACGCCGATCGTCTACTTTATTCGAACGAAAAGAATGGCTTCTTGAATTTTTAAAGGTTCTTAAAAAAAATCTTTCAAAAATTTACGTTTATATGTGTAAGGGTCCTTAAAACCCACGTTTATAGGGTCTAAGGGTCTTTTGAAAACCCACATAGGGTCTAAGGGTTCTTCAAAAGTCATTTTCAGAAACACGTATATTGGTCTGAAATTCCTTCAAAAAATTCTTTAAAAAAAACACGTTTATAGGTCTAAAGGTCCTTCAAAAAATTCTTTAAAAAATCCACGTTTATAGGTCTAACGGCCCTTCAAAAAATTCTTTAAAAAAATCTACGTTTATAGGTCTAAAGGTCCTTCAAAAAATATTTAAAAAAACCTACGGTCTAAAGGTCCTTCAAACAATTCTTTAAAATATACGTTTATAAGTCTAATGGTCCCTCAAACATTTTTTAAAAAAATCCGTTTATTGATCTAAAGGTCCTTTAAAAAAATCCAAGTTTATTTGGCCTGATGGTCCTTGAAAAAATCTTTTAAAAATCCAAGTTTATTGGTCTAAAGGTCCTTCAAAAAATTCTTTTAAAAATCAAAGCTTATAGGCCTGAGGGTCCTTCAAAAAATTCTTTTAAAAATCAAAGCTTATAGGCCTGAAGGTCCTTCAAAAAATTATTTAAAAAACCTTTATAGGCCTAAGGGTCCCTCAAAAGAAATCTTTTAAAAATCCACGTTTATAGGCCTAAGGGTCCTTCAAAAGAAATCTTTTAAAATCCACGTTTCTTGGGCTAAAGGTCCTTCAAAAAAAATCTTTTAAAAATCCACGTTTCTTGGGCTAAGGGTCCTTCAAAAAAAATCTTTTAAAAATCCACGTTTCTTGGGCTAAGGGTCCTTCAAAAAAAAATCTTTTGAAAATCCACGTTTCTTGGGCTAAGGGTCCTTCAAAAAAATCTTTTGAAAATCCACGTTTCTTGGGCTAAGGGTCCTTCAAAAAAAATCTTTTGAAAATCCACTTTTATAGGCCTAAGGGTCCTTCAAAAAAAATGATTTTAAAAATCCACGTTAATTGGTCTGAAGTTCCTTTAAAAAAATCTTTTAAAAGTCCACGTATAAGGGCCCAAAGATCCTTCACGAAATTATTTAATAATCCACGTTTATTGGTCTGAAGGTCCTTCAAAAAATTCTTTAATAATCCACGTTTATTGGTCTGAAGGTCCTTCAAAAAATTCTTTAAAAAATCCACGTATATTGGCCTAAGTTCCTTTAGAAAAGTTATTTTAAAAATACACGTTTATAAGTCTAAAGGTCCTTCAAAAAATTATTTAAAAAATACACGTTTATAGGCCTAAGGGTTCTTAAAAAAATACACGTTTAGAAGATTAAAGGTCCTACAAAAATTCTTTAAAAAATCCATGTTTATAGATCTAAAGGTCCTCCAAAAAATTCTTTAAAAAATCCACGTGTATAGTTCTAAAAGTCCTTAAAAAATTCTTTAAAAATCAGGTCTACAGGTCTTTCAAAAAATGATTTAAAAATAAACGTTTAAAGGTCCTTCAAAAAATCTTCAAAAAAATCCATGTTTTAGGTCTAAAGGTCCTTCAAAAAAAATCTTTAAAAATACAAGTTTTATTCTTTTAAAAATCCACGTTTTTAGGTCTAAAGGTCCTTTAAAAAATCCTAAAGGTATTTCAACCGAATGTCCCTTAGAAAATAAAATTTAAAAAAACCCTGGTTTTAAAGTCTAAATGTAATTCAAAAAAAAAAATTTAAAAAATTCACTTTTTAAGGTCTAAATATCCTTTCCTTTAACAAAATTAATATGAAATTCCATTTTTATCATTTCGTCCACAATCCTGCACTGCTTTCGTTAGCGAATTCTGCGAATCCCATTCACTTTCAATTTATATTCAAAACTATTTGAAAAAATTACTACTAAAAGAAACAGATTTCCCTTGGTAATTTTTCAAATCGACCACATGATTACCCTAACACACCATCACTCCACCCCAACTCCTCCGTCGCTCACCACAATTTCCACTCACCCCTTCACTTGGCCACTAAATAAGGTGCAAAATGTCAACTGTTAGTTTAAAATCCCACACAAATGAACTTTTATTAGAGGACACCTCGTAAAATAACCATAACATATGGGATACGGTATGTTCCAGGAGGGGTGGGAGATAGATACCTTAACTCACCCACCACACAGACACACATATATGATGGCATGCAAAAATCATTATTTCCCAAATATCAACGAAGCAACCACAGAAAACAAGGAAAATGGGAATAATTTGTGGTCGAATGGAAAAAAGGGGTAAAAATTGTAATGGCAGGGAAAAAATACATACACACATATGTAGTAATGTGTATTTGTGGAATATATGCATAATGAGTGTGTGTGAAGACCCACACACATACACTCACATCCCCCAAATCACTTGATTATGTGACCATTGTCTGTTGCTCTGGGGGCGGGAAGTAACAAAAGGGTTAACTACGTTACGCATCTGCCCGTTTGCTGGAATTGTCAAAATTCCCAAAAGGGCTGTTCAGAGATTTGAACGAATGGAGGAGACGACTACGACACACTCGCAAATTCCGACAATTGCCAGCCTGAAGAGGTTAAAAATAACAATTGCAATTTTATGACAAAAAATATGTGTAAATTTTACATTGGTATGATGTGGCAAATCAAGTTGGCTATAACCACCAATAAAGTGACATGGTTTGAACCGTTGAAGAGATAATGGAATTGGAATTCGAGATAGTGATGGTATTTTCACAAGAATGCATGGTTACCGAATTTGCCTACAAAAGCAGAATATATTTTTGATTACATTTCACGGCGATTGGGTAGTAGAGGAATAAGGAACTTTGTTATGCCGATGGAGGAAGGGTTCCAATCAAGGTAAAGTTCATAAAAAGGCTTGTTATGTTTTTTATAAACTCACCTATCAAATTTATTTTAATATTTTTTGTTCCTAAGGAGTGTAATTTCCCTGGCAACAAAAATTTAATATAGATCCAAAGATGGACAAAGGCCCCCTCAGTAGGTAACCCCTTACTTACCGAACATTAAATGTTTCAAAAGCATTTCCCAATCAATCAAGTTGGGTGTACTATTTAGTATAGTTCCCCTATATACAAAAACTCAAGATTTTTGATATTTTTAGGGGTTTACATATATGTATGTACAATATCAAGCCACCGAAGCTGGAACACATTACGAACTACAAATTCTATTTTTTAGACAAATCCAAAAATTGAGCGAAAATCATCAAAATACAGAATATCAGGAGGCATCGTTATATGGCGGCTACCCCAAAACGTGGACCGATATATATTATTATGGACGGAAATGGTTAAATCGAGTTAGAATTCTATGTTGATTATGAATATATATACTTTATGTGGTCTACGACGAATATTTAAGTGAAGGGTATAACAAAATTCAGTGCAGGTTTCAGTATTGGAGTGGGGTTTTGAAGGCCTTTTAGCCATAACCCACAGTCGAAGTAAACCGTTATGGCACATCCTTGCACCGAATCTTAGTTACACAATACTATTGCCATATAAAAACTTTGGACAACCATAAAAACCATTTTCGGTACGGTACGGTACGGCTTTACGAGATTTTTGATATCTAAAAACACTGACTCTTTAAAGGACATATACCATAAGAAATGGAACGGGCATGTTAAGAAGAGCATACCAACTATGCACCTTTTTTGTTCCGAATCTGAACCGATCTTGATAAGGTATGGCAGATGTATATCTGAGCTGTAACTGATATCTGGTATTAAATATCATTCTTCTGGAGTGCACATTACGAATGTGAGGGACTTAAGCACCAAACCGGATGAAAAATATATATGGGAGCTATAGCTATATCTGAACCGATTGTCACAAACTTGACTCACTTGATTCTAGTCTGAATTCGGTCGAAAAAAAAAATCAAATCCTACAACTCTGGCAAACATTGACATTTTTTTAAAACAACTCTTACAGCTATTTTTTAGAAAATCACGCTGTGGCAGTCCTTATAAAAATATTTAGTAAAAAAAGCCACGCTCTGGCAGTCCTCATAAAAAACATTTAGTAAAAAAGCAACGCTCTGGCAGTCCTCATAAAAAATATTTAGTAAAAAACCCACGCTCTGGCAGTCCTCGTTAAAAATATTTAGCAAAAAAGCCTCGTTCTGGCAGCCCTCATAAAAAAAAATATTTTGTAAAAAAGCCACGCTCTGGCAGTCCTCGTAAAAAATTAATTTTTAAAAAATTCACGCTCTGGCAGTCCTCATAAAAAAATATTTAGTAAAAAATCCCCGCTCTGGCAGACCTCGTAAAAATGAATTTTTAAAAAGCCACGCTCTGGTAGTCTTTGTAAAAAATATTTTTTTTAAAAATCCACGCTCTGGCAGTCCTCATAAAAAATATTTAGTAAAAAAGCCACGCTCCGGCAGTCCTCATAAATAATATTTAGTAAAAAAGCCACGCTCTGGTAGTCCTCGTAAAAAATGGATTTTTAAAAAGCCACGCTCTGGTAGTCTTTGTAAGAAAATTTTTTTTATAAATTCCAAGCTCTGGTAGTCTTCGTGAAAAATATTTTTTAAAAAATCCACGCTCCGGCAGTCCTCGTAAAAAATATTTTATGAAAAATCCTCGCTTAAAGCACTGGTAGTCCTTGAAAAAAAATATTTTTAAAATATTTGCGATTATGCCTCAGTGCCTGAAATAACCCGGAAGTTATATTTTTTGCATAAATCCTTCTAGAAAACATTAATTTTTTTAAATTCACGAAAGATTTTGAAAACTCTCAATACCTGACAGTCCTTGATATTTTTACTCCATGATTATAACTCACACTCTGAGTCCTGGTAAAATATTTTTTAAATTTTTTCGAATATTCGCAATTTATGAGATTTATCAGTACATGTAAAATAAACCTATGATTTGACAGTCCCTAAAAATTATTTTCCAAATCGGCGATTCGACGGTCCTTAACAACTCCTCTAACTTTACGAAAAGCAGCAACATATTGCTCAAGTGGGATGGCTTAAAAAGTGGTTATCCCTTTTATCTTGGAATTAAATCTTTAAAGTGTTAATGTATAAAATATCCCCGTTCCTTCAACTGAGTTATTTGTTCGAGTGTATTTTTGAGTTACTTACCCAAGATTGTCCCATGTTGCATCAATTTTGGCGTTGCATGCCTACCATTTGGAAATTATCTGAAAAGAAAGGATACATGTTAATACAATGAAAAAAGATGAGAAGACAAATTTTTTGGACATTTTTATATTAAGATAAAGCAGAACTTATAACTCAGTGATATCCTATTATATAAGGACCCTTTTTTGGGGGCCTGTAAAAGAGATATTAAAAATAAGTGCACATGTCCTTTTATACCCCACACCACATAGTGTTGAGGGTATTTTGTCTTTGTGCATTTGTTTGCAACAGGGAGACGGAAGTGAGATAGACTTATAGTTACCTCTGAGGATATTCATAAAATCACTTTCTGAGTCGATTTATGAATGTCAGTCCGTCCGTCCGTCTATGTATTTTTGTGAACAAAATGCGGGTCGCACTTATTATTCGATTGAGATAAAATTTTCCAAACAATATTTGTTTGGCCCAGGGACGAACCTATTGAAATTTGTGATAATCGGATTAGATGTAGATATAGCTCCCATTTATCTTCAACCGATTTCGGGTTATTTGTGCACCAAATGACCAATATAAGTCCAAATGACCTCAATTTTGGAACATCTGACCGAATTCAATCTTGAAGCAAATGCATCAAATTTGGAGAAAATCGGTTCAGATGTAGTTATAGCTCCCATATATATGTTTCATCCCATTTTGAGTTTTAAGTCCCCCACATGCGTAATATGCACTCCACAACAATTATATTTGGTATGAAATGTCAGAAACATCCCGGGAATACCTCTGTTAAATTTTATCAAGATCGGTTCAGATTTGGATATAGCTCCCATATATATCTTCAACCGATATCGGGTTAATTGTGCTCCAAATGGCCAATATCATTCCAAATGACCTAAATTTTGGTACATCCGACCGAATTCAGTCAAGAAGCAAGTACTTCAAATTTGGAGAAAATCGGTTCAGATATAGCTATAGCTCCCATATATGTTCCATCCGATTTGTTGGACATGCTTTCCATATATTAATTCCCTCCGAAACCAAATTAAAACTGCTCTAACGCCAAATCTTGATAGGTGGTATGATCTACTTCAAATAAATTATTTTGTTACGGGAGCTCTACTAAATATGCATAGTGGTATAGGGTATCATATAGTCGGTCCCGCCCGAATTTTGATTGTTCCTTATTGGTTTTAACTTGAAAAATGTTTAGAATATGTAATACTGCTATGGACTATGGAATGATTAACCCCTTAAGAAATTGAATTGTCCCATAGCCCTTGAAAAGATAGACCCCTTGGGTTTAATAACAAAAAAGAAATCGCTAATGCCTCTATAAATCGAACATAATACGCTTTTCCTCAGTAAATCCACTAGTATTGAAAAAAATTCCCTATTTACTTCCTTATCCAATAGTTATAAGAAAATCAAACAAAACTCTCGTTTTGACTATTAAACAAAAAAAAAAAAAACATTTTCCAAAGTTTGCTGCCATTTAAATGACATTCAGGGCCTGTGAAGTAAAAACCCTAACAAGTAAAGCTCAAACACTTTGCAATTGATAAGAAACAGCCAACACAAAAAAGAAGCCGAGCTGCAAACTCTCATTTATCATTTTCAAAGTGAAAGAAGTTTGAAAAACTTGTTTCCACAATTTCCTACCACAAAAAATACACACACACCACAAGTGGTGGTGTAGCTGGCATAATTCTTGCAAATCATCCGAAAAAAATCAAATTTCCATTTACATTTTTCTTCCATTTTCATTTTTGATAATTCTTTTTTTTTTTGTTTTTTTTTTTTTACATAAAAAGTTCAAAACTTTTATGTACGATATGTGTGCATACCTGACCTACAACAATATTCACTTTCGTTATTTGTGTGAATTTTATTGCAGGCATTTACTTAAATTCGAATAAAAAAATCGACCCAGCCATGCCACCCAAACAGCCAACGACCGAGCAAACGACCAACAAGTGGCTGTTGCTGACGCTGATGGATAGAAAGAAAAGGAAAAACGTAGTTATTTTTATTTTATTTTTATTGTTGTTGCTGTTGTTGTTGTTCCATAAGTCAAATTCAAAAATTATGCAAAATTATTTAAATTTAATGATGGCGTCGCTAGGTTTTGCAGACAAACACACGCTCTGATTGCGAGTCATACATACCGCCAGACGGACAGACAAACAGCCAGACAGACATTTAGAGGTCGTCCCCACAAAAAATGCTTGCCAGCAACAGACATGCACAACGAAATGAATTTAAGGCAAAAACGTTGCCAGAATACGGGTATGAGCTATGCCGGTCTATCATGTCAAAGTTGGAGCGTGATGGGTGGTAGGTGGTGGGTGACGATGTGGGTCCAACATTTTCTTTATTAGACAAGGTAAGCAGCACATGTGTGTTTCAGTTTGGCAGGAAGACAAATGGGAAATTTGTTATGATGAAAATGATAAAGACGGAGGGTTCCAGAGATAAAATTGGAAATATCGGTTTTATAGGTCTTCTACATGATGGGGAGCTGTTACAGGTATTCGGTGGAGAGAAAATATTTTACAAATCCCCTAAAGACACTCATGAATCGTTTTTGGAACAGAAAACTATTCACAGGCCTTTTTGGAGGCAGAAAAAACTACGGAAATATGTTTCAAATGCCTCTTCTATGAAAATAAGACCTCTTGCAGAGCTTCTGTACACCATAGACATTTACAGGTCTCCTATCTCCGTACACACGTTTTTAAGAAAAATACAAATACGTATAGTTCTATTGAGACATATCTTTCGTCAGGAAGATAGGTCTTTCCGGGACAGATAACATTTTTAAGTTCTTCAATGGAAAAATACGTTTAAGTCAAATCCAAAAAATAGAAGATCTATTTGAAAAAAAAAAAAAATAATAATCAAAAAAAGTTTAGAATTGTTCGAATTGATCACCTTTGGCACGAATTATGGTCTTCAAACGGCTAATAAAACCGTCAAACGCTGCCCGAATGTTCCTCTGCGGTATTTGACCCATTCCCGGCGAAGCTCTTGCTTGAGGTGATCGACCCTTTTGTATTTTTTTAAGTGCCAACCTTGATTTCCAAAATCCTCCAGACACAATAGACCAACAAGCGAGAATCCTCATTTTGTAACCATTCTTGGGTGGCGCGTACTGATTGCGATGGTGCTGAGTCCTGTTGGAAAGTCCTAGATCTGCGGCAAAAAGGTTTGCGTGCCCAAGTCTTTAATACACCCTCCACAATATTTTCGCGATAATATTCCTGATTTATTCTGATGCCACGATCGATTAACACGAACGGAGAGCGACCATCGGCTGTTATGACGGCCCACACCATCACCATGGCCGGCGCTTGAGTTCTGTTGAAATACCGAAGGTGTACATTTTCGCCTGACCACTTTGGTAAGTAAACACGATCATTTTGTTTGTTTATAAACTGCTGGACAACGAATAATTTCTCATTGGAGAAAACCAAATTCGGCAGTTCACCACTTTCGGCAAAACGAAGCAACTCTTTAGCTCTTTTGAGTCAATTTTCTTTCCGTTGCGGTGTAAGTTCTTGCACTTTTTGGAATTTCAATGACTTTACCCCTAGCTCATTTTTCAATATTTGCCGAATGGAATATTGCGATTTGTTCAGCTCACGAGCCATTTTTCGGCTACTGCGACGCGGGTTTCGATCAAGTCGCTTCTTTACTTTTCGAACCATTTCTGCTGATGGTGCTGTTTTCTTCCGTCCACTTCCTTGACGTCGGCTACGCTACCAGTATCACGGTAACGAGCGTTGGTACGAGACACAAAAGATTTATTCACGTTTAAATGCTGGAGCCACTTGTCGGTTTCCAGCCAAATATAATGAATTCACACTATCACGCTTGAATTCAGGAAAATTCTCACCAAAATGCTTTTTTACGCTTGTAAACAATATAATAGCTGTCACTGGAATAACTTTAACAGCTGTCGGACGAGTGGATTTATAATTACAGCAGTCTGAAGTTTGTTGCAGTTTTTTCATCTCTCCCCGTATATAGACACGAGCTGCCATCGCTTAGCAAGCTGTCGGCTTTTTTACAAGCTCCCACATCTTATCAAGTGCCCAGCTCCTAGAGAGCTTCCCGCGCTTAGCACACTTCCAGCTTTTTGGCAACCTCCCAACTCTCAGTCAGCTCAAGCCCACAGTTTAATGTTCTTAGCCATCTCCCACTGACGAATCTCTTAACCCACAGAAATTCATTTAAGGTTTGACGGTCCTTAGGCCTACCCTGGCAGCGACTGAGGGTTCAACATTTTAAATAATCATAACGACAGTCAAAATATATTTAAATAAACGGACCAATTAAGCTATAGTTCCCTTGAAGATCTTTATAGAATCACATTTTGAATCGATTTATGCCATCCGCCTGACCATATAGTTTTGAAAGCAAAATATTGTTCGATTATGATGAAAATTTGCACAGACGATTCGATATCATTCGATCTAATATTTATTTCCTTAATATTGGTAATATTCAGTCCATAACATTGATATTCGGTACAATATATCAGATAAAATCGAGAGCTGGATAGAGCTCACATATACATTTATACCCTCAGACATTTGGCTATAATTGATACGGCGCAACGTATGATGAAATATGCCTCATCCAAATCCGTTTCAGGACATTTGGAGTCGATCTGGGGGTTTTTGTCCTCTCGAAGGGAATATCCGATTTCGTCCAAATTATTATCAAATATAGATCGAGTTCGCAGATAGGTAATACCGGTCCACTCTCTCTATCTCTCTCTTTCTCTCTCTCTCTTGTACCTCTGAAATCTGAAATAAGAGTCCGATTGTCTGCAAGTTCCGCACATTTCAATATTTCTATCAACAGAAGATAGGGTATGATGAACGGAGAGAGCAGGAAAGTCCTTGTAGTACCTCCCCCAAAATCGGTCAAAATTTTGAATAACTATGAGGCTTATAATTGCAAAATTCAAATAACTTGAATAATTTTATCTCTCAAAAAATACGAAATAAGTAAAGAATTCGAAGATTATAACCATGACAGTCCCCTACAAAAATATTCTTTAAATATTCATCTTTTAATAAAAGATAAAAGGACTTTTACCGGTCATCTATGAACAAAACGCCTTTTGGGAGTCCCCTTTGAGTAGAGTTTTTTATATGGGTAGAAAATGATTAAAAACCTATAGTTTAGTTTTAGAAGCTCTTTTTGGAATAGAAACCCCCTATTTGTTGAGTAAATTTCCATGTTGGTAAATCTCCCCGGAAATAATGTCATAATGTGTCAGTCATGCTCCGCAAAAGCCCTCATACCTGTAAAGAAAGACTTCCGTGTTGATGACAGGCAATGGTGGTGTTGATTTGCGTTGTCAATTCTTTTTTGCGTTACTCTGATTAATATTGTTGTCTTTTTCGCTCTTGTTTCCGTATTGAAATGTGATAAAATGCGACATTTTTTTGTGACGACAGCCAGAAACAACAACAAACGCCATAATATACCCTTGTCATTGTTACGCTGATCCATCATGAACTCCATCATTTTTTGGTGTTCTCCCCAAATGAGAAATAAATTTTCGTCATATGCAAATGAGTTTCGCTCTCGCTCACTCGAGATGAGAAAACTGAACTCCCCCTTGCCTACATTTTTTAATTTTCACAAAATTTTCAAAATTTGTAGGAACTTGTTTTTATACCCTACACTACAATGTGGTCAGGGTATTATGTCTTTGTGCATTTGTTTGTAACAGGCAAAAGGAAACGAGATAGACCCATAGTTCCTTTTGATGATCTACATAGAATCACCTTCTGAGTTGATTTATGCATGTCAGTCCGTCCGTCCATCTGTCCATTTATTATTGTGAACAAAATGCAGGTCGTATTTATTATCCGATTTAGATGAAATTTTCCAAACAACATTTGTTTGGCTCAAGGACGAATCCTATTGAAATTGGAGATAATCGGTCAAAATTTAGATATAGCTCCCATATATATCTTCCTCTGATTTGCTTTTTATTGTGCACCAAACGTGTAATATCAGCCCGAATAATATGGAATTTTGCACATACAACCAAATTAGGCCTGGAAATAAGTATGCCAAATTTGATCGAAATCGGTTCAGATATAGGTATAGCTCCCATATATGTTGATCATCCGATTTGTTATTTTTTTCCTCCGCAGCCGTAATATGCACTCTGTAACAACAATATTTGGGGAAATATATGACATACAGCTCAGAAATACATCTGCAAAATTTTATCAAGATCGGTTCAGATTTGGATATAGCTCCCATATATAACTTCGTCCGATATACCTTCTATTGTACACCAAACGTCTAATATTTGCTCAAATGCGATGAAATTTGGCACTCACGACCGAATTGAGTCTAGAAGCTAGTATGTCAAATTTAGTGAAGATCTGTTCGGATATAGCTATAGCTCCCATTTATATTGTTCATCCGATTTGTTATATTTGTTACTCACAGCCGTAATATGCACTCCGTAACAACGATATTCAGGGAAATATATGAAATACAGCTCAAAAATATTTTTGCCAAATTTTACCGAGATCGGTTCAGATTTGGATATAGCTCCCATATATAACTTCGTCCGATTTATCTATAACGTCTAATATTTGCCTAAATTGGATGAATTGGTATGTCAAATTTGGTGAAGATAGGTTCAGATATAGCTATAGCTCCCACATATTCTGTTCAACCGATTTGTCATATTTGTTATCCACAGCCGTAATATACACTCCGTAACAACGATATTCAGGGTAATATATCAAATACAGCTCAAAAATATCTTTGCCAAATTTTATTGAGATCGGTTCCGATTTGGATATAGCTGTCATATATATCTTTAACCGATTTCAAATTAAGTGTGCACCAAATGGGCAATACAAGTCCGAATTGGAATAATACAAATGCTTCGGCATATTTAGTCCTTTGAACTTTAAATTATAATTATAATCATAGCGTGTATTATGGAATTCTCCCATAAAAACTTTCAATTGTTATGCGGAGCTCTACTAAAATAGCAAAGTGGTGTAGGATATCATAAAGTCGGCCCCGCCCGACTTTAAAACTTTCTTTACTGTTTTTTTTTTGTGTTCTCCCCAAATAAGAAATAAATTTTTGTCATATGCAAATGAGTTGTGCTCTCGCTCTCTCGCGATGAGAAAAATGAACTATCCCTTCCCTACATTTTTCAATTTTTCCCAAAAAAATTTCAAAATTTCTAGGAACTTGTTTTATTTGCTGTTGAATGTATACCTCAAATATTTTTCTTATCCCAGTTTTTTTTTTTTTGGTATAAATAATAACCTCCTGAAATGGCAACACTATGCCTCAGACAGCGCCATTAATGTATGCAAATCTTGAATAAATGAGAAATGTTCTCAGATTTTCCAAAACATCCCCCAAAACAATCAACAGTCGTCATTCATACGCCCCATCATCATCATCATCGACGTCATTCCTCAACCAATGTATGTGAGTGTGTGTATCTGTGAGTATGTGTCTGTCATTTGTTTTTGGCATAAATATATTCAAAATGTTTTTTTGTTGCTGCCACAAAGGAAGCCATCAACGAAATCATTTGCACCAATTTTTTTCGGTTACTGTTCCCCTGTCAGTAAAATAATGTTTTTTGTTTTCGTTGGCTTTAATACAAATGTCTATGACACTTCGACTGTTGCTGCTGTTATTGTTGTGTTTGTCTGGCACAGAAACTCATGCAACAACAACAACAACGGCAATAAAATCGTAGCACAAAACTTACATATTTTAGCATTTTTTACATTGAATTTTGCATAATTTTTTCAAGGTCACACTGTGTAATGCATACATTAGCATATACTCTACATAAACAGTTCGAACACACACACAGACGCAAGTCATACTCAAGTTGAGACATCCATACACACACAGCCAGCCAGACATTTGCCGGCATTTACTGGTCTTACTTACAGTTTGCATGTAAATTTTCCAGCCAGCGAGTAACTGCTTCTTGTGGGCTATATGCAATTACACGTCAAACTTGCAGCAGCAGCAAGAGCAGTTGATGTTGTTGTTGTTTTTGTTTTATGTTGTTGCAGACTGCACAGCAAATAAAAACACAAAAAAGGGGGCCGGTCGTTTACATTTACTCGCCAAATACCATTTGCCCGAAACTGAAATTGAAAAGCGTCAAAAGGGTGGCGAGGTGCGAATTTTTGGCTGTAATAAAGGATAATTGACACAAATCTTAGAAGTGATAAGCATTGCTTGGGGAAATGTGATGAAGGACCAAATGAGGATATGTTTGACATACCAGAGAGTGTGTGTTATGTGAGCACCCAAAATAGCCGGTCGAATTTCGTAGCCGAGACTACTATCCGTTGTATTCTAATTGCATCAAAAACATTATGGTCCTCATGGACTCCACTTTTGGAGACCATTTCAAGAGGGCAAAGCAGCAAAAAAAATTCAAAATATTTAAAAAACAGTAAAGAAAGTCTCAAAATCGGGCGGGGTCGACTTTATGATACCCTACACCACTTTGTTAATTTAGTAGAGCTCCACAAAACAATTAAAAGTTTTTATGGGAGAATTCAATCATACACGCTATGATTATAATTATAATTTAAAGTTCAAAAGATTAAATATGCCGGAGCATTTGTATCAGCATTTGCTATATATGGGAGCTATATTCAAATCTGAACCGATCCTGACAAAATTTGGCAAAGATATTTCTGAGCTGTATTTCATATATTTTTTCCTGAATATCGTTGTTACGGATTGCATATTACGGCTGTGGGTAACAAATATAACAAATCGGATAAACAATATAAATGGGAGCTATAGCTATATCTGAACCGATCTTCACTAAATTTGACATACCAGCTTCTAGACTCAATTCGGTCGTAAGTGCCAAATTTCACCCCAGTTGGGCATATATTAGACGTTTGGTGCACAATATAAGATAAATCGGACGAAGTTATATATGGGAGATATAACCAAATCCGAACCGATCTCGATAAAATTTAGCAAAGGTATTTCTGAGCTGTATTTGATATATTTCCCAAAATATTGTTGTTACAGAGTGCATATTACGGCTGCGGAGAACAAAAATAACAAATCGGATGAACAATATATATGGGAGCTATAGCTATATCTGAACCGATCTTCACCAAATTTGACATACTAGCTTATAGACTCAATTCGGTCGTAAGTGCCAAATTTCATCCCAGTTGGGCATATATTAGACGTTTGGTGCACAATATAAGGTAAATCGGACGAAGTTATATATGGGAGCTATTTCCAAATGTGAACCGATCTCGATAAAATTTAGCAAAGGTATTTCTGAGCTGTATTTGATATTTTTCCCTGAATATCGTTGTTACAGAATGCATATTACGGCTGCAGAGAACAAAAATAACAAATCGGATGAACAATATATATGGGAGCTATAGCTATATCTGAACCGATTTCAATCAAATTTGGCATAATTTTTTTTTAGGCCTAATTTGGTTGTATGTGCAAAATTCCCTACTATCCGGGCTGATATTACACGTGCACAATGAAATGCAAATCGGACGAAGACATATATGGGAACTATATCTAAATTTTTACCGATTATCTCCAATTTCAATAGGGTTCGTCCTTGGGCAAAACAAATGATTTGTGCAAAATTTCATCGGGATCGGATAACAAATGCGAACTGTACTTTGTTCACAAAAATATATGGATGGACGGACGGACGGAAGGACAGACGGACGGACATGCATAAATCGACTCAGAATGTGATTCTATGCAGATCATCAAAAGGAACTATGGGTCTATCTCGTTTCCTTTTGCCTGTTACAAACAAATGCACAGAGACATAATACCCTGACCACCTTGTGGAGTGGTATATTAAAATCCACAACGTATAAGTCCTTGAAAAATTATTTTTTTAAAAAATCCATGAGGGATAAGTCCTTGAAAAATTATTTTTAAAAAATTCACGGCTGATAAGTCCTTGAAAAATTATTTTTAAAAAATTACGGCCGATAAGTCCTTGAAAAATTATTTCTAAAAAATCCATGTTGGATTAGATCTCAAAAAAATATTTTTTAAAAAATCCACTTCTGAATTTACCTCAAAAAAATTATTAAAAAAACCATGTCCGTTTTGATGTCAAAAAAAATATTCTTACACAATCCACGTCCGCTGAGACTTCAAAAAATTATTTAAAAAAAAAACATGTCCGATTACACCTCAAAAAATTATTTAAAAAAACCCCATGTCCGATTATACCTCAAAAAAATTATTTTAAAAAAATCCACGTACGATTAGACCTTAAAAAATAAATTTTAAAAAATCTACGTCCGATTAGACCTTAAAAAAAATTTTTTTTTAAATAATCCATGTCCGATTAGATCTCAAAAAAATTAGTTTGAAAAAATCCACGTCCGATTATACCTCAAAAAAATTAGTTTGAAAAAATCCACGTCCGATTAGATCTCAAAAAAAATTAGTTTGAAAAAATCCACGTCCGATTATACCTCAAAAAAATTAGTTTAAAAAATTCACGTCCGATTATACCTCAAAAAAATATTTAAAAAAATCCACGTCCGATTGGATCGTAAAAAAAATGAAAAAAAAAACACGACCGAAAATCCACAAAGGATAAAATTCTGAAAAATTCTTTTTAAAAAATTCACGACCGATAAGGCCTTGAAAAAATTATTTTTTAGAAAAAATCCACGAACGCTAAGTCTTTGAAAAATTATTATTTAGAAAATCCACGAAGGATAAGTCCTTGAAAAATTCTTTTTATGAAATCCACGACCGATAAGGCCTTGAAAAAATTATTTTTTAGAAAATCCACTACCGCTAAGTCCTTGAAAATTTATTTTTAAAAATCCACGACCAATAAGTCCTCACAAAAATTATTTTTAAAAAATCCACAGACGATAATTTCTCAAAAAATTATTTTTAAAAAATTCACGGCCGAGTAGACCTCGAAAAAATTATTTTTCAAAATAGACGAATAGATATCGAAAAATTATTTTTTAAAAATCCACGTCCGAATTTACCTAAAAAAAATATTTAAGAAAACCACGACCGATAAGGCCTTGAAAAAATTATTTTTTTTAAAAAATCCACGACCGCTAAGTCCTTGAAAAATTATTTTGTTGGAAAATTCACGACGGATAAGTCCTTAAAAAATTCTTTTTTAAATATCCACGACCGATAAGGCCTTGAAAAATTCTTTTTAAAAAATCCACGACCGCTAAGTCCTCAAAAATGTATTTTTAAAAATCTACGACCTCAATGGCATTTTTAAAAAATTTACGATTTTTTTTTTTAAATGTCCTCGATCTCTGACCACACAAATAAATAAATACTCTTATATCCATGTTTATAGCTCTGTCAGTCCTTAAAAAATATTCTTCAGATCATCGATTGTATCTGACGTTTAATACGTACCACCTGACTAAGAAAAGTATTGTATGGACAGTCTAAAATTGGGCCTAAAAAAGAAGAGAGCTTTAAGGAAACTCCCTTCAGCACTGCTGGAATGAATAAATATGACTTGGGCTATGTGTGAACTGTACCAACTCTGTCTTTGTTGGGTTGAACCCTAAGTCGGACCGGGTTGAGAGAGGCTTGCTAAAGGGTAGTCAGTGATTTTCTGAATCATTTCCTGTCCTCCGACTAACAGATTCGTTAGCTGAGAATAATTTTTGAGGTGGATCTCATTAAGTTGAGTAACCGATAACTTGATTACACTTTTCGGCAAAATTCAGTATTTTTCAATAATTATAGGAAAATTCCAGTAGGATTTGAAAGAAAGCTAAAAATAGAAGTCAGGGATATGAGCGTTTTGTAACAAAAATACCCTAAAAATTTGGAAATTTTGTTTGTTGTCCTTATATTATTAACAAATCCCATGATATAAACATGAACTCAGTTTAAACAACCTAATTCCAAACCCATTACTGCACACAAACAAGAACGCGTTTCTCAAGCCAATTGTTGGATTTACAAGCTTCTATGGAATGTTACATAAACTTCCGCTTAGAGTTTTCACCAATTATAAATTTTAATGAGAAAAAATCCCTTTTAATTGCCGGTGTCGTGAAGTTAGCATTTCTTTCTTTCGATCGAAAAATGCAAATGCGAAAATTTTATCGAAAAATAACCGTTCTTGTTGTTTAAACTCGTTTTCAAATGTCATGCAAGCCGGCAAGCGAAACATGAAAACTGCATCGATTAAATCAACAGCAAGTCAAAAAGAAAAATTGAAAAGAAAAGCAAAAGTGTTGTGGAAAAGAATGCCTGCTTGCTGTGCTCGGTTGCATTTGCATTGAAAGAGGTGCTTTTTTGTTGTTGCTGTCGTACAAGAATGTGGTTTTGACACTTTTGCAAAAATTAAAATTAATATACATTGCAAATTATATTTTTCGTAACGGCAACAAGCATAACAAAAGATTGAAGTTGATCAGTGTCGCTCCTTTAATAGTCTTCGAAAATTTGCTGATTGATTTATTGTCAAAAAATGAGTGATACAACAACGGATGTGGTTTTAAGGTGTGAACAGCAAGGATGGTTACACAATATTATTGTTGGGGAGGTACAGTGGCTTGAAGAGGAAAAGAAATTCTGAAAAATTAATCAAAATCTCCGGTTCTTAAAAAAGAGAAAAAGTAAATCGATAAAAAAAGTTATAAGTATTGAAGATTCAAGAAAGTATCGAAGACCTATATACGAGTATGTTCCATTCACAGAATATGTCAGCAAAAACACCTACAAACGTCTACCTAATACACAAGAAAACTAAAACTTTGAACATTTGATGGTCATCAGAAATTATTCTTTGAAAAATAATGTCAATCATGGTTTTTACGAGGTTCGGTCCTTGGAATATATTCTTGGAAAATAGTCCTGGTAAGTTCATCTTGTATAATCTTTTATGGATTGCTCCTGCAGACCTCAAAAATATACGCCAGAATAAATTAAAGTAAAAACCTCAGATTACAATGTTCA
This sequence comes from Musca domestica, assembly GCF_030504385.1. Classification (NCBI taxonomy): domain Eukaryota; kingdom Metazoa; phylum Arthropoda; class Insecta; order Diptera; family Muscidae; genus Musca; species Musca domestica. The sequence goes on along the minus strand of NW_026712405.1, from coordinate 20,855 downwards.
ACACCCCATCTGGGGGGTGAAAAGTTCCAAATGGATGTGATAGTACTAGATTAGCACATAAAAATCTCTAAGACGTATTTTGGTTCCCAGGTCAAATTTGTTTATGGTAATATTCTTAAAAAATAGGCAATACGTGCCATGTTCATCTTAAAGACATCTCTAAAAATTCACTATACCAGCCAATACTCGCTCTTTAGAAAAATACTCCCTAAAAATCCACAACAGGGGCCCAATTCGGCCTGTGAAAAAAGCGATGGCATTGAACCTAGTTGTTTTAGAAAAATATGTTTTTAAAGACTATTCGTCCTTCGAAAATTATTCTTATAAAATCAACGATTATGGTACTAAAAAATATTTTAAAAAAGTCTACGGTAACGGCTCTGTTTGTACTTTGAAAACATATCTTCAAAAACCCATGATTATGATCCCAATGGTCCTTTTAAAAATGTTCTCTTAATAATTTGACTCAGAATATCATGTTTTTGGCCCTGACCGGCCTTGAAAAATGTTCTTTAATAAATCCACATTTACGGTTCATCTCAGTTTATGGGCCTAAAGGTATTTCAATATTTCTTCATAAAAGTTTAAAATAAAAATACCCCGGAAGGTTGTTGGAACAATATTCCTTCGCAAAAACACAATTGAGGTCCTGATGACTACTGGTAAAATATTTCTTAGGAAAACCTCGTTTAAGACACTGATTGTACCTAGAAAAATAATCGTAAAAACCATGTTTGAGTCCCTGACAGTCTTTATTGGTCAGTTTGGCTTTAAGAAAAAAAACCCTAAAAATGTTGCTTAATGGCCCTTATCGGGGCGTCCTTGAAAAAAACTTCGCTTGTAGATGTCAAATTTGTCGTTAAAAATTCATGCCTAGAACGCTGAAGATCCTTGAAAACTTTATCTTTAAAAAAATAATGCTATGGTTCGACGCTAATTAATTTTTTTCCTTAAGAGATTCATCTAATCCCCAGACGGTCCTTGAAAGCATGGTCCGTAAAAACCTACGCTTGTGGCTCTGATGATCCTTTCCTTAAATCCAAGCTTATTGCTCGATGGCCCAAGGAAAATTCTCCTACAAAATCTACTAATATATAGCCCATACAGTCTTTGAAAATTATTTTTGAAAAATCCTAATTATAGTTCTGGTGGTCCTTAAAAATCGATTAGAAAGACCTTATAATTCTTGGAACAAACATTTTTAATATGAACTGTAGTTTCTTGAAAAAATAATCTCTATTAAATTGGCGCTTGTGACTTTATAGGTCCTTCCAACAATAGGGTCCTTAAAATATTCATTGAAGAATCCACGCCTGTGAATTTGGAGGTCCATCAAAAAATTATTCTTTGAGAATTGCATGTTTGTGTCTTTGGAGAAATTAAAGTTTGTGACTTTGGAGATTCTTTAAAAATTTTCTTTAAAAAACCCACGGCTATGACTTGGGGGTTCTAGAAAAGAAATATTCTTTAAATAATCCACGTTTCTGACTTTATAAGTACTTAAAAAAGATCTTTAAATAAATCCATTGTTATGACTACGTTTGTGGAGGTCCTTAAAATATTCTTTAAAAAATCTACGATTGTGTCCTTGTCCTTCGATTTTTTTTTAGAAATCCACGTTTGTTGAGGTCCTTGAAAAAATGTTATTTAAAAAATCCACGTTTGTTGAGGTCCTTGAAAAATATTCTTTAAAAAATCCACGTTTGTTGAGGTCCTTGAAAAATTTTCTTTAAAAAATCCACGTTTGTTGATATGAGGGTCCTTGAAAAATATTCTTTAAAAAATCCACGTTTGTTGAGGTCCTTGAAAAATATTCTTTAAAAAATCTACGTTTGTTGAGGTCCTTGAAAAATATTCTTTAAAAAATCCACGTTTGTTGAGGTCCTTGAAAAATATTCTTTAAAAAATCCACGTTTTTTTGAGGTCCTTGAAAATATTCTTTAAAAAATCCACGTTTGTTGAGGTACTTGAAAAATATTCTTAAAAAATCCACGTTTGTTGAGGTCCTTGAAAAATATTCTTTAAAAAATCCACGTTTGTTGGTCCTTTGAAAAAAAATTTTAAAAGATCTTCAAAAAACTATTCTTTAAAAAATTCACGTTTTTGGAGGTTCTTGAAAAAATATTCGTTACAAAAATTCACGATTTTATAGGTCCCTAAAATTCTTTAAAAAATTTACGTTTTTAAAAAATTTACGTTTGAAAAGCTTTTCTTTAAAAAATTTACGTTTGAAAAGCTTTTCTTTAAAAAATTTACGTTTGAAAAACTTTTCTTTAAAAAAATCCACGTTTGTGGAGGTCCTTGAAAAATATTCTTTAAAAAAAATCCACGCTTGTGGAGGTCCTTGAAAAAATATTCTTTAAAAAAATCCACGTTTGTGGAGGTCCTTGAAAAAATATTCTTTAAAAAAATCCACGTTTGTGGAGGTCCTTGAAAAAATATTCTTTAAAAAAATCCACGTTTGTGGAGGTCCTTGAAAAAATATTCTTTAAAAAAATCCACGTTTGTGGAGGTCCTTGAAAAAATATTTTTTAAAAAAATCCACGTTTGTGGAGGTCCTTGAAAAAATATTCTTTAAAAAAATCCACGTTTGTGGAGGTCCTTGAAAAAATATTCTTTAAAAAATCCACGTTTGTGGAGGTCCTTGAAAAAATATTCTTTAAAAAAATCCACGTTTATATATCTAAGGTGTTTTACATTTCTTTGCATTCACAGTTTACCTCCGATACCCATCGAAAGTCTCCCTCTCTCTGGAAAAAAAATCGGTGTCAGAGTGGAAATTGGTTTCCTCTTCAATAATTTCGTGAATGATGGTAAATTGAAGAAAAATGTCAGCGATTAATACACTTTGGATTTCCTCTCCGCGGAATATCGCTGAGGTAGAGAACATTTCCTTTTGGGGTACAACTTAAGACATTATCCCTAGAACTTTTCATGTCTGGTGCGTGTAGCGTAAATCACGTAACGTGCATGGCCGTAAAATGTTATTATGTGTTGCCGGAGACGGAGACATCCACCGGCTATGTGACATTCGACAATGGCAGTTGAGAAGGTTCCCCATTTTTTTTATATTCGAAAAAAAATCCAAACGTATTTAAATGGTATTGCTGCTTTTGGCAGCTTAAAACATTAAAAAATAAAATTGAAAGAAAAAAACGAAACAAAACAAAACGTAACGTTCATGTGTGTGGAGGTTGGGGGAGAGGTACAACGCACACTTTAATGTTGTTCTCTTCCATAGAACCTCCAAATGACCGCTGATGACTATAACAGCTACGACAACTACTTATGACGTCTATTTGGAGTTGAAAACATGGTCCGCCGTCACCGCCACCACCAACAACAACAGCAACATTGCAGCACATAGTCATGGTGTTGTTGCCGGCCGAGTGCCTGCTTTTGGATTTTTGAATTGTACGACCGGAAGCCTTCGCCAAACGTGATCTACGGACGACAAGGCAGCTATGCGTTCCCAGGCCGCCTTATAGATAAATGAATGAATAGCTGGATGGATGGCTGGCTGGTTGGATGGATAGATAGATGGATGGTAGGCAGTCTAGCTGGTTGGTTGATTGTGTGTGTGAAATTTGAAATTTGGTTGGTTGATTGTGTGTGTGTATGACAGACACATGAGTTGGGGGTACGAGAATGTCGTCGGTACAAAAGGCTGCCTCTGATGTGGCAATGATGACGAGTACATTATGATATTGAAACGTTGCCTATGGGACATGTGAGCATAAACGGTAGTGTATTCCGCCATCGCCACCGCTGCCACTGTTGTTGCCGCTGCTGCTCCTCCGACGCACCGTTGTACATGTCCAACAATGATTCAAACAATCATTGGAAACACAACAACCGACCAGGCAACCAACTGCAGATATAAAACCGAACCCCATTCGAAACGTTTGTCATTTGGCTGTTGGTTTGTCATACCACCACCACCAACACCAACTACAAAATAAAACAAAAAAGCAAAGAAAAGGAAAAAATGTTCACTGCTACGTGCCTCCACACAAGGAGCAATGACTTTACGCAACTCTCATAACTGAGAAACAGACAAACAGAAAAACCTCCATGCGAAGAGATAAATAATACACCAAGAGTACACCAGCGCTGCAAAAGAGTCTACAAACATATTGTTGGTATCAAAACATTGTCCGTTTGTTTGTCAGATCATCACTTAGTCAGTATCAAGAAAATTGCGAATGTTGGAGAAAGGTGGCAATACAGAGGTTCCCAAAAATTAGACGAAAATTGTCCGATTGAGCTGAAATTCTCAACAAACCATTTGTTTGACCCAAGTATTAAAATTGGTGAGAATCGGTCCAAATTTAGATATGGCTCCCATATATATATTTTCGTCCGATTTGGTGTTGAAGTTGTTGTTGCAATATGCCCTCCCCACCAATAATATTCGGTATCAGATACAGCTCAGAAATACCTCTGCCAAATTTTATTAAGATCTATTCAGATTTGGGCATTGCTTCCATGTTTATAAGAGACCAAATGATTAATATAAACCCCAAATTGAGTGGATATCAGCACATACGACCCTATTCAGCCTATAAGCAAGTGTGTGAAATTTGATAAAAATTGGTTCAGATATAGCTATAGCTTCATATATATCATTACCCGATTTGACATTTATTGTGTACCAAATGGTTGACATGTTTAGATGAAAAAGCTACAACCAATTTCAGACTGCTGTCAATTCTAAGGCACTCGTCCGACAGCTGTTAAAATTATTCCAGGGACAGCTCATTATATTGTTTACAAGCATACAAAAGCATTTTGGTGAGAATTTTCCAGAAAGAAAAGATGGAATTCAAGCGTGATAGTGTGATTTCTTTATATTTGGCTGGAAAATCACAAGTGGCTATCGTTAAAGCACTCCAGCATTTAAATTTGAATAAATCTTTTGTGTCTCGTACCATCACTCGTTACCGTGATACTGGTAGCGTAGCCCGACGTCAAGGAAGTGGACGGAAGAAAACAGCACAAATAGTTCGAAAAGTAAAGAAGCGGCTTGATCGAAGCCCGCGTTGCAGTGGCCAAAAAATGGCTAGTGAGCTGAACATATCGCAACATTCTATTTGGCAAATATTGAAAAATGAGATCGGTGAAGAGCCATTGAAATTCCAAAAAAGTGCAAGAACTTACACCTCCACAGTAAGAAAATAGACTCAAAAGAGCTAAAGAGTGGCTTCGCTTGGCCGAAAGTGCTAAACTGCCCTATTTGGTTTTCCCCGTCTCCAATGAGAAAACATTCGTTGTCCAACAGTTTGTAAACAAACAAAATTATCGTGTTTAGTTGTCAAAGAGGTCAGCTGAAAATTTGCACCTTCGGTTGGCCACCAGAACTCAAGCGCCGGCCATGGTGATGGTGTTGGCCGCCATAACAGCCGATGGTTGCTCCCCGCTCGTATTAATCGACCGTGGCATCAGAATAAGAGCCGAATTTCATCGCGAAAATGTTCTCGAGGGTGTATTAAAGCCTTGGGCACGCAAACATTCGGGACGCTGACCTTGGACATTCCAACAGGACTCTTCACCATCGCAATCAGTACGCGCCAACCAAGAATGGTTACAAAATGAGGTTCCTCGCTTCATTTCCAGCGCACAATGGGCCCCAAAATCGCGGGATACCAATCCATTGGACTATTGTGTTTGGAGTATATTGGAAACCAAGGTTGGCACTAAAAAATACCAAAGTATCGATCACTTCAAGCAAGCGCTTCGCCGGAAATGGGCCAAAATACCGCAGGGCAACATTCTGGCAGTGTGTGGCGGAGGCCACAATTCGTGCCAAAGGTAACCAATTCGAACAAATCAAAATATAAAAATTATGGAGTTGGGCTTTGTTGCCGTTTTTTTATCTCACCCTGTATTGAGATACACCAAGTCTAAATGGAATCGGATGTTAGTTTCACGTTTTATGAGCTGCAGGGGTATTCAAAATGTTGAACCTTTTTGGAGAAGATACAAGAATCAGTGGATCGATATTGCCCATCTCCGAACTCAATCTAAGTTTGACAAAAATATTACGATGTATCAAGTTTGGGCCAAATCGGATACCCCCCTCGAGAGTTATCGTGTGCCCAAACCGGCCAGACAGACAGACAGACGGACATCGCTAGATCGACTACAAATGTTCTGAAACAGATTTGGTCCAAAGAGACCTGGGGTCTTAAACCGTTATTTTGACTAGGCACGTTTTGACCGTATCAAATGAGCTCTAGCCATGTGGCTGAGGGTATAAAAACTCTTCGTAAATCTGTGATCATTGCAGTGCCGATGCTTGAAGAAACTGTTAAGAAAGCTAATAGTAAGGACTTTTTGAAACTATGTTTGCAGCCTATGTCGATTAAGCGAGACCGTCCGCCTGTCCGTCTGAGGAAATCACTCTAGCTTTCGAAGTAGGTTGATAAAATTTTACTCACATGTATCTTTTGTCTGCAGGACTTTTGGTTTTGAAAAATGGGCTATATAGGAAAATGTGACAGAAATTTTATATGCAGATCCAGTTCTTCGTATAGCCCCCATATAACGGTATTTTGATGGTTTTAGTAAAATTATTTCAATTTTCAAATTTTGAAGTTTGCAAGCTATAATTAAAATTTGACCATGCAGGTTTACATCTATACATAGCCCTAACATAACGGTACTTTCCTAAATTCGGTATAAATCCTTCCAAGAAAATAATTATAAGGATTAGCCTTGAAAAAGAAAATATTAAAAAAAATCATTTTTTAAAAACCCTGAACCGATCTTGATAAAATTTGGCAGAGGCATTTCTGAGCTGTATAAGTGCATATTGCAAATGTGAGGGTCTTGAACATGAAGTCGGATAAAACACGTGTAGGGGAGAAAATTCCAGTCATTGATAGCCCTTTTGAAGATATAATCGAAAAAATCCACGTTAATTGATAGTCCTTCAAATCGCTACCTAACAAAACCGTACTGTTTTCTATCATTGACGGGTTTCATACCCTTAAAAATACAAATTCCGCATAATTTCTTCTGATCTCACAAAGTGTGATGCTAGTGTACATTTTACAAATTTTACCAATCGCTAAATGACATATCTCCTCATTTTGTAACGTTTCTTATTTTTTGTAACCACAACATCAAATATCCCGTTGTATCTCCTTATTCTTCCTCACCAGAAAATAACCCCATAAAAATTGTCATAGTTTAAGTCCTTACCCACAACTCCTTGGCCATGCTGAGGTGTTGTGTACCATTTAGTACTTTTCGTACCCTCAACTTATTTTGCGAAATTGAGTACCCTCCGATCAGGCGAATATTGGCTTTACGAAAATTCAGAAATAGCTGTTAAACCAAGTTACACCTCTAAAAAATCATTGATAGAAAACCTGCACATTAACTGCATTATTCATTCAAAGAGGCTTTTACCGGCCAAACACACCCCTTTAAGTAGTTTTTCTCTGCTTTCCTTGTGGCAAATTGTATTTCAGTGCATATTCTATAGTTGCATTTAAAATCAGAACACTTTTCTGGTTTTAGTTGCATACAAGTTCAAATCCGATTTTTGTCACCTTCAGATTTCTTTAAAACAGATCCTATTTTAGGCTAAATGGAATATAAATATTTCAAATTCTCAGGGACTAAAATACTACCGAATCAACGCCAGTCCTAGTTTATATTGTTTTCAATTTACTTCTTCATTGATTTTATTAATTTTTTTTTGGTTCCTGAACTGAATTGTGTGGCCAAAATGTGATGTATATGCCCAACCGTAAGATCGTATCTCCCACTTAGAATACACATCCAGAAAAGGAGCTCTCAGAACATTTCAATGGCAACAATAGTTGTGTTTTCCCCTGTATATGTATTGCAAATACGCGTGCATCGATATATTTGTCTGGTTTATTTGAATGGTTTACGTACCTCAGGTATGTATTTTTTTTTAAACGAAACCGAGCGATACATTCTCTGTTTCCTGTTATTTTTATTTTTCGGTTTCAACACGAAAACAATTGTTTTGTTCTGAACTGAGACGCATTGATTTTATCCGTCTACACTCATCCATTGAATTGTGGCAATCCATCCATCCATCCATGCGTCCAGCTATCTATCAGTGGAGTTTTTTTTTGATACTTGTTTTGTCACTCGTTTGTGCGTGCTTTAGCCCCAAAGTTGTTATTTTTATAAATTGCTTGTCTGGAAAAATGTGAGCATAAAATGGAATGACACTATTGGAGAGGTGGGGGAAGAACTATGGAATAGAGAACCAAGTTTCAACAAAAATAAACTAAATCTCTCTAAATGTATTAAAGGTCTAAACTAAAGTTCCAAATAATCAGACTAATTTTTCAAGGATAAAGAGCTTGCAATCTTGTCATCTAAATATTTTCACAGGATAAATAGGGCTATATTCGAGGATAATAAAGAACAGACAACGAGGGCCATTAAAAAATATTTTTTTTTTTTTCATAGATTTTAAGAGTTAAAATCGTAAATTTTCATTTTTTGGGCTAGGATTTGAATTTTTAGAAATATGTCATCAAGGATTTTCAGGGCTCAAATAGTGGATTCCCAGAACGTTAATTCGCTATTTAAAAAAATATTTTTTAAAGGATCTCAGGGTTTAAATCGTGGACTCTTTAAAAAGAATTTTCCAGGAATTCGGGGTCTTAAATCTTGGATTTTGAAAGAATATTCTTAAGCGCCTTTTAGGGATTGACCATTATATTATAAAAAATATTTTGGCAAGGACATTCATGGTTTAATTTGTGGGTATTCCAATATATATTTTCATGGAGGATTAAAAAATATTCTATCAAGGATTAAGAAGTGTCAAGGACTTTCCCTCGATCTTCAGGCGTTTCTATGGACACCCTGGGCTTCAGCTCGTCTCTCTGGCCTTCAGCTCGTCTATAACGTCTCTATAGACTCCCCCTGGCCTTCAGCTCGTCTATAGCGTCTCTATAGACTCCCCCTGGCCTTCAGCTCGTCTATAGAGTCTCTATAGACTCCCCCTGGCCTTCAGCTCGTCTATAGAGTCTCTATAGACTCCCCCTGGCCTTCAGCTCGTCTATAGAGTCTCTATAGACTCCCCCTGGCCTTCAGCTCGTCTATAGAGTCTCTATAGACTCCCCCTGGCCTTCAGCTTGTCTATAGAGTCTCTATAGACTCCCTGGGCTTCAGCTCGTCTCTATAGACTCCCTGGGCTTCAGCTCGTCTATATAGACTCCCTGGGCCTCAGCTCTTCTTTAAAGACTCCCAGAGCTTCAGCTCGTGTCTTTAGGCTGTCTGGCCTTCAGCTAGTCTCTATAGACTCCCTGGACTTCAGCTAGGCTCTATAGACTCCCTGGGCTTCCGCTCGTCTATGTAGACTCTCAGGGGTTCAGCTCATTTCTATAGACTATCTGGTCTTCAGCTCATTTCTATAGATTCCCTGGTCTTCAGCTCATTTCTATAGATTCCCTGGCCTTCAGCTCGACTCTATAGACCCCCTGGCCTTCAGCTTGTCTATAAAGACTCCTTGGCCTTCAGCTCGTCTATAAAGACTCCTTGGCCTTCAGCTCGTCTATAAATACTCCTTGGCCTTCAGCTCGTCTATAAAGACTCCTTGGCCTTCAGCTCGTCTAAAAAAGACTCCTTGGCATTCAGCTCGTCTATAACTCGTCTATATAGACTCCCTGGCCTTTAGCTCGTCTATATAGACTCCCTGGCCTTTAGCTCGTCTATATAGACTCCCTGGACTTCAGCTCGTTATATAGACTCCCTGGACTTCAGCTCGTCTATATAGACTCCCTGGGCTTCAGCTCCTCTATATAGACTCCCTGGACTGCAGCTCGTCTATATAGACTCCCTGGGCTTCAGCTCCTGTATATAGACTCCCTGGGCTTCAGCTCGTCTATATAGACTCCCTGGGCTTCAGCTCCTCTATATAGACTCCCTGGGCTTCAGCTCGTCTATATAGATTCCTTGGGCTTCAGCTCGTCTATATAGACTCCCTGGCCTTCAGCTCGTCTCTATAGACTCCCTGGCCTTCAGATCGTCTCTATAGACTCCCTGGCCTTCAGATCGTCTCTATAGACTCCCTGGCCTTCAGATCGTCTCTATAGACTCCCTGGCCTTCAGCTCGTCTCTATAGACTCCCTGGCCTTCAGCTCGTCTTTATGGATTTCTTAGCTTTCAGCTCGTCTTTATGGAGTTTCTGGCCTTCAGCTCGTCTTTATGGATTTTCTGGCCTTCACCTCGTCTCCTATAGACACCCTTGACTTCAGTTCATCTCTATGGACTTCCTGACCTTCAGCCTATCTTTATGAACTTCCTGGCAATCGTCTCATCTATATGAACCCACTGGCCTTCAGCTCATTTATATCGACTTACCGACTTTCATCTAAAATTTAAAAAAAAATAAAAAAAGCAAGTGGCAAAAACCCTGTATTTTTAATATATTTTTAGCCACGACAATCTTCCAGTTTCTTAAAGAGTCCAACCCCTATATGCTAATATTTCATAAATTTTATTAGCTTTGTAATTTTTAATAGCGAATTTCAACAGCCGTAATTTTTCAAAATTTTATCTTAAGGCCAATTAAAATTAATAAACTTTTGCACACAACTTTATGGACCATTAGAAGAAGAAGGGAAACTCGGAGAACCACACCCGCCACCATGGCAGCCAACCTGTGCCATAAGCCTATCAAAGCATTACACCACTTCAGCCAAAGAGTTATTCATTATCGTTGGAAATTTCAGCGAATCATAATTATTTTCTCAGTGTTTATGCTCATTAATAACAACAATGTTATTAACAGGACCCTAAGGACATTCAATAACTGTCGACGTTTTATTGTCTGCCAGTGCAATTCCTTGCTGCTGAACTTTCATTTCGGCAGAGAGGGAAATATTTCAACTCTTTTTTTTCGTTCTTATGCCGAACTGAGTATTCCATGTTACAAATGACCTTGCTTGCCATATATAAAGATACGAGCGAAGCCCCTTGCTGGCTGGATGGTGGTGGGCTGTTTAACAGATGAACATGGCGATAATATTGGCCATCCTTTCTGGCTCGTTTAAAACAATTCATAAAACTGTCAATGTTTTTGCTGCTGCTGTTGTTATTGTTGCTTTGCATCTTATCAAGATTGTCTCCAATTGTGGCTGTATTTGCCAAGTTTTATGAACTTGGAGGTCGGTGGAGGGTTTTTGTTTTGCTTGGATTCTGGTGCTTGTTGGGGTGCGTGTGTTGTGTTATTTTGATAGTTGCGCCTATTAAGATAACCAATGTCGAAGTTCTAGACAGTTAACCCTTTGCCTTCTCCTCCTTCTTGGCCTTATGAACTGAAAATCACTTGAAGTTGAAGCATTTGATTCACTTTTTATTTGAAATAAAATTGACTTTAGGTTGAAGAATGAAAGTCCTTATATGTAGAGTGAAGGGATCTGAATTGGATTTTTCTAAATGCCTTCTTTAAAATAGACAAGAAAATTCCGATTTTTTTAAAATATATAAAAATAAATTATATATAAAATTGTATATTCTTCAAAAATCTTTATAGAATATTTACTATTTTATTAGCTAGACGTATTTAAAAAAATTCTTAAAAATATACCAATTTTTGTCCTGATATTATTTTTTTAAATATCATTATTTTTTTACGTTCCAGAAGAAATTATGTGAATAAATTGCGATTTTCGTTAGTAGGACCCTGAAAAATTCTTTTTTTTTATTTGGTAAGAGGTATATTTTTCAGGAGGAATTTGATTTTTTTTAATCGAAGCGCTTAAAAAATATTCTAATAATATTCGTTATTTTTACTAAGGAAAATTATTACAAAATTGCAAAAATAGAATTCTTAAAAATGCTCAGTTTTTGGCAAATAGTTGCTTGGAAAAATCCACTAATTTTTTCAGAAGGTGGTAAAAATCCTAACAACTCTTTTTTTTGGCAATAAAAAATACGATTTGCGGTCGCGATGTAATTGAAAATATTATAATTTCAGGAAGTTCTTCCTGTTCTCAAAAAAAACGATATTTTTTGTTTGCAAAAAAGGCCCTTAAAAGAACAATATTTAAAAATCCATAAGTTTGGTACTTGAAGAAAAATTTCCTCAAATCAAAGTAAACAGTTTGTGACCAGTAGGTCCTTAAAACTATTTTCTTAAAAACTCCATGATTTTCCTTTAGGAATTTCCTAACAATATTTTATAAAATAATAATACTGTTTTTGGTTAGAAGACCGTATAAAAAAATTCTTTATTAATTTGTTAGGAGGGCTTGTCATAAATCCTTTTTCCCAAAAATCCACGATTTGTGTTCCGGAGGTCCTGATTTTTTTTTAAAGATCCACAATTTTACGTTTAAGTCCCTGAAACCTTATTAAAAATTGTCTATATTTTATGGATAGATGAATAATAAGGTAGTACAAAGTGCTTTGAAAGAAATATTCCTGCAAAAATTACGATTTTTGGTCAGGAGGTCCTCAAAAATACAAAAAACAATACTTTTATAAAGAGGAAATCAACGATTTATTTCAGGAGGATTTTGAATTTTTTTTAATTCGACTTGTGCTCGCGAAGCGCTTAGAAACCATATTCGTTATTTTTACTAAAAAAAAATCATTCAACATTTTCTTTAAAAATCATTGATTTTTGATCAAGTGGTCCGTGAAAATATCCAAGATTTTCGTAAGACTGTATCTGGTGCTCGAAATTATTTTTCTTAAGGAATCCATGATATTCGGTCAGGAATTTCCCAAAAATATTTCTTAAAAATCTATGTATTTTGGTAAGAAGTTCCTTAAAAATTTTTTCTTTAAAAATCTACGTTTTTTTTGGCCATGAGGACCTTGAATCTTCCTTAAAAATTCAAGACATTTTCTCAGACGGTCTTTGAAAAATTAAACTTAAACAAAATTAAAAAAATCCCTGGGTTATTTTAAGGAAGGTCTTGAAAAACAGATTCTGCTGGAAGAGGCACGATTTATGTTCGGAAGGTAATTGGAGATTTTTTTTTTTAATAATCAAGATTTTTAGTCATTGAAACATGTTTAAAAAATCTACGAATGCTGGTAAGAACGTCCTTGAAAAACAAAAAAACAAGTAAAAAACATTAAGTTCGGCCGGACCGAAGTTTTAGTACCCTCCATCTTAGGGTAATGGAAACATTAGAACCAATTATAACCCACTAATACCAAATTTTAGGCATATTCGTGAAAAAATGTGGCAAAAATCATCAAAATGCCGAATATAGAGGGCTATACAAAAACGAGAACCTATGCATACCATGTTTCGCCAACGGAGCTAGAACCCATTATGATCAACAAATACCAATCAAAATACCAAATATAGGGAGGTACCCCTATATAAGGGCTTTACGAAAACGTAGACCTATATATATACAATGTTCCGCCACTAGAGCTAGAACCGATAACGAACTATAAACAAATAACAAACAAAATTTTTAGACAAATCCGTGGAAAAATGTGGCGAAAATCATAAAAATACCGAATATCGGGAGGTATTGTCATACGGGGGCTATATGAAAACGTGGATCTATATGTACAATATTCTGCCACTAGAGCAAGAACCGATAACGAACTACAAATACCAATTTTTAGACAAATCTGTGGTAAGAGGTAATTATTTTCTTTTAAAATCCTCGATTTCTGGTCAGGACGTCTTTGAAAAAAAAAATAGTTGAAAAAAAAATATTCTTAAAAGCTTTTTCTTTTTTGAATAGAGGTTCTCAAAGAGTATAGTTTTAAAAATGCGTTTTTTGAAAATGGTTTCCTAAAAATTCCTCTTTTTTTGGTCAAGAGGACCTTGACATTTTTTTTTTAAGAAATACATCAATTCTGGTTACAAGGTGTTTAATAAAATCCACTATTCTTAGGCTTTAAGAAATCTTTAAAAATACAAGAGGTTTTTTAATCTTAGAGCCGCTTATAAAATCTGGATTTTTTGAAAAAAAAAAAAAAATAATAAATATAATTCAAAATTTTTACCCTGCATGGAACAAATACTTGATGGATTTGGCCGTTATAGACCATTTTTGCACCTGACCAAGCTCTGTTATAAATATAAGGATTTTCTTAGTTTAAACAAAATTATATTATCCTGTCTTTTTATAAGAGGTAAATTATTTTCTGTTAAATTGTTATTTGTGGGAGAGGAGCTGGAAGAAGGGGACCCATCTCAGTGCTCGATCTTAGTTTGTTATTAATATTACCAAGAACCATGTTTGAATACTGCCTTCGAGAGTTATCGTGCGCAGCAGCCAGACGGAAGGACGGATGTACACCGCTAGATTGGCTCCAAATGTCCTGAATTAAATTTCGTCTAAAGAGTCCTAAGGTCAGAAAACTTTATTTCGATGAGACACGTTTCGGCCGTTTCAAATGATGTATAGGGTTGCCCATATTCGACGGACTCATCTGGCAACGCCATAACTTTTAATGACATACCGCATTTGAAGCGTCAGTCCAAGCAGATTTTTACCATGAACCAATACAAGCCACGCGAGCCCTCTGAAACAGTTGAAATTTACAAGAAGTCAACTGTGAAAACTCAACGTGCTTTTAAAACATTAAAAAATGTGAGAAGTGCGCCTTCTAAGAACACCATTAAGCGTTTATACGAACAATTTTCGACTGGTATGGCTCTTTCTAATCCGAAGAGGCCATACAAAAGTCGACCAAGGCCATCGGCCGGGAATATCGCTCCCGTACGAACCAGTGTTGAGAGGTCCCCAAGAACATCCCAAAAACGCCGTTCTCAGCAGTTGGGAATGGCTCGGTCCACTTTACAACGGATTATTCGCATTGATTTGCATTTGTTCCCGTACTAAATTCAATTGACGCAAAGAATGTTGCCTACGGACAAGCCTCGTCGATTGGTATGGGCCCAAAGGGTCATCGAAAAAAACATGGGTCCGTCGAATATGGGCAACCCTTTATTCCGAATTTCAAATACGAAATTTGAAATAATTCCGTTAAAAAAAATTTATTTCAAATCGTCAAAATACAGAATATTGGGAGGCATCGTTATTATGGGGGCTAAACGAAGAGATGGACCGGCATGACCTTACGGGCAAAATACATATGTGTGCAAACGTGGCCTTCTATTTCAAATCCTTTCACAGGATGATTACAACAGACAGACGGACATCGCTGAATCGACGTAGAACTTTACCCTGATCAGTAATATATACTTTTCTTGTCGGACATGAGTATTTCGAGGAGTTACAAACGGAATGACGTAGTTAATATGTATGCCATCCATAGCATGGTGGGAGGTATAAAAATGTATTTTATTGTAGGCTATTATTATATGGAATGCCCATCCGATTTTGTTCAATACTTATGGTCTTTCTTGTATAACTATCTTCTGAAACCGATAATGTCAACCTAACCATCCTTGGCCTTCCATGGCTAATTACTTTATTTTCCATGCCTACCGCCGAATGTCAATGGCAAGAATAAACAATTTAAATATTTTCATGATTACATTTTTCCGTTTTACGAAATTCCACTTTTACTTTCAAACCGTGTTCTGCAACCATACCATTCCAATACAGGTTACTCCCTGGCTATCAAAGAACCACAAACAACCCACCAAGTTATCAGTAGTTTCTTTTTGGTTGCCTAAGCAGAAAATTCTTGCCGAACACAGAAAAAAGGTGGTGGTAGTGAAATGTGTGGCAATTCCGAGTTTAGGGAGACAAGAGAATACAAATAAAAAAACTATGTCAAGTATTTTATGCTGGTGTAATTTACGATTAATTAATTATCATTTTTAAGAGCGTGGAGGTTTCGTATTATGGTCCCCCCTCTAAGGAGCCTGAAAATAACCCATAACTGTAACGAAAACGACACTGTTTCGCATTAATGGATAAAATGAATTTGGTTACGGCTTAGAGAGGAATTTTCGATTGCCACAACGGCGATGACGATCGTTTTGCTTGGCTAGCTGGTGGTGGCAGTTCTGAGGTGTTCTTATTGCCGCGAAATGGAAAAATAAACGACATGCGGCATTTGTGGTGTACCTACTGCCAAAAAAAAAAAAAAAAAAAAAAAAAAAAAAACTTGCTACCATTGTTAAATATCAACCACTTTTATCCAATACGTGGCTAAAAGCCGCGCCGGGGAACACCTTGCCATTTTATGTTCTCTGCCTGGCCTGGAAGTTATTGTTAAGGGCCCAAGCTGAAATGCTCGAATTTGCCACAAAACTTGCTACCCCTTGTGTTTTCCTTTCGCGTTCAGCCATGACACCATGCGATAAGGAAATAAAGTATCGCGTAAAAGAAGCTGAAAAATAGGGACCCTATTCTGCTCCGGGTATGTGACATGCTCTAGTGCCCCGTTGGGGGCACTTCAGCGAGCATGTGAACATGACAAAAAACAACACCACACAAAAAAAAATCAGCTGGAGGAGCGGTGCTGCATTGGATTGGGGTGTCAGCCAGACAGACCGACAGACGGACAGATAGATACGCGCATAATTAATGAGCTTTTTATGGGTTATTGAACCGCAAAAAGTACGGTGACGCGTATGACAACAACTACAACTTCAAGCATAATTTTCTTAAGGGTCGACCGAGCTGAAATGCCAGCATTGTAGTTGTTGTTGCCCTTTTGGCTTCTTTTATGAAACATTTTGCGTTCAGTTGTTTACGATATTGCAGAGCATTTGAAACGCAACTTGGCTTTGCGTTACCTTTAATTCAAATTGACTTTCGCCCCCTCCCCCTCCACCTTCCCTCATGTGGCAACAACTTGACGTAACATAAGCAGGGTTAAGTGGCAGTATAAAGTCTTTTTTTCAGTTGTTCCTGGTCACAATTTGCCTATGACAAGGCAAAGGTAATAAAACCCAAGTTGAATGCTTTCATTTTTCTTTGAATTAACGAAAAAATGAGGAAGAATTACGATATTAGGATGTATCGAAAAAAATATTCTAAAAACATTTTTTCTCACATTACAGGGTGAGATAAAAAACCACATCAAAGTCAAACGCCATAATTTTTACATTTTTGTTTTAAATTTTATTGAATGAAAGTAAAAAATGTCAGAAATAGCATCTGAGGTAAAAGAAATATCGCGGACCGAGGTATTCTATTTTCATACTTCATCTAATACAAATAAAAATATTGGTATGTGCAAAATTAGAAGGAAATCGAACATTTATATCCAATTTTATACGAATTCATAAATTCAAGATTTCTGATTCAGAGACATATTTAAGAATAGGAAGTTTGTAATAAATCGCCGACTTATTTCGCAAGTTATGAAAGTTACCTTTATAGATAGACTTTAAAAAAATATTTTTAAAAAATCCACGTTTATATATAGACTTAAAAAATATTTTTAAAAAATCCACGTTTATAGATAGACTTTAAAAAAATATTTTTAAAAAATCCACGTTTATAGATAGACTTTAAAAAAATATTTTTAAAAATCCACGTTTATAGATAGACTTTAAAAAAAATATTTTTAAAAAATCCACGTTTATAGATAGACTTTAAAAAAATATTTTTAAAAATCCACGTTTATAGATAGACTTAAAAAAATATTTTAAAAATCCACGTTTATAGATAGACTTTAAAAAAATATTTTTAAAAAATCCACGTTTATAGATAGACTTAAAAAAATATTTTAAAAAATCCACGTTATAGATAGACTTTAAAAAAATATTTTAAAAAATCCACGTTTATATAGATAGACTTTAAAAAAATTTTTAAAAAATCCACGTTTATAGATAGACTTTAAAAAATATTTTAAAAAATCCACGTTTATAGATAGACTTTCAAAAAATATTTTTAAAAAATCCACGTTTATAGATAGACTTTAAAAAAATATTTTTAAAAAATCCACGTTTATAGATAGACTTTAAAAAAATATTTTTAAAAATCCACGTTATAGATAGACTTTAAAAAATATTTTTTAAAAAATCCACGTTTATAGATAGACTTTAAAAAAATATTTTTAAAAATCCACGTTATAGATAGACTTTAAAAAAAATTATTTTTAAAAATCCACGTTTATAGATTAGACTTTAAAAAATATTTTTAAAAAATCCACGTTTATAGATCGACTTTAAAAAATATTTTTAAAAATCCACGTTTATAGATAGACTTTAAAAAATATTTTTAAAAAATCCACGTTTATAGATAGACTTTAAAAAATATTTTTAAAAAATCCACGTTTATAGATAGACTTTAAAAAATATTTTTAAAATCCACGTTTATAGATAGACTTTAAAAAATATTTTTAAAAATCCACGTTTATAGATAGACTTTAAAAAAATATTTTTAAAAAATCACCGTTTATAGATAGGCCTTTAAAAAATATTTTTAAAAAATCCACGTTTATAGATAGACTTTAAAAAAATATTTTAAAAAATCCACGTTTATAGATAGACTTTAAAAAATATTTTTAAAAAAATCCACGTTATAGATGACTTTAAAAATATTTTTAAAAATCCACGTTATAGATAGACTTAAAAAAATATTTTAAAACATCCACGTTTAGATAGACTTTAAAAAATATTTTTAAAAAATCCACGTTTATAGATAGACTTTAAAAAAATTTTTAAAAAATCCACGTTTATAGATAGACTTTAAAAAAATATTTTTAAAAAAATCACGTTTATGAAGACTTTAAAAAAATCTATTTTAAAAATCCACGTTATAGATAGACTTTAAAAAAAATATTTTTAAAAAATCCACGTTTATAGAGACTTTAAAAAAATAGTTTTAAAAAATCCACGTTTATAGATAGACTTTAAAAAATATTTTTAAAAATCCACGTTTATAGATAGACTTTAAAAAAATATTTTTAAAAAATCCACGTTTATAGATAGACTTTAAAAAATCCACCGTTATAGATAGACTTTAAAAAAATATTTTAAAAAATCCACGTTTATAGATAGACTTTAAAAAATATTTTAAAAAATCCACGTTTATAGATAGACTTTAAAAACTATTTTTAAAAATCCACGTTATAGATAGACTTTAAAAAAATATTTTTAAAATCCACGTTTATAGATAGACTTTAAAAAAATTTTTTAAAAAATCCACGTTTTATAGATAGACTTTAAAAAAATATTTTTTAAAAAATCCACGTTTATAGATAGACTTTAAAAAAATTTTTAAAAAATCCACGTTTTTAGATAGACTTAAAAAAATATTTTTAAAAAATCCACGTTTATAGATAGACTTTAAAAAAATTTTTAAAAAATCCACGTTTATAGATAGACTTTAAAAAATATTTTTAAAAAATCCACGTTTATAGATAGACTTTAAAAAAATATTTTTAAAAAATCCACGTTTATACATAGACTTTAAAAAAATATTTTTAAAAAATCCACGTTTATAGATGGACTTTAAAAAAATATTTTAAAAAATCACGTTTATAGATAGACTTTAAAAAAATATTTTTAAAAAAATCCACATTTATTTATAGACTTTAAAAAATATTTTTAAAAAATCCACGTTATAGATAGACTTTAAAAAAAATATTTTTAAAAAATCCACGTTCATAGATAGACTTTAAAAAAATATTTTTAAAAAATCCACGTTTATTGATAGACTTTAACAATATTTTTAAAAAATCCACGTTTATAGATAGACTTTAAAAAATATTTTAAAAATCCACGTTTATTGATAGACTTTAACAAATATTTTTAAAAAATCCACGTTTATAGATAGACTTTAAAAAATATTTTTAAAAAATCACGTTTATAGATAGACTTTAAAAAAATATTTTTAAAAAATCCACGTTTATAGATAGACTTATTGTATTGGAAATTGTGACCCTTTGTGGGGGAGATACCAGAAGTGGTTGGCAGATATATATCATCTTCCCAACGGATCTTGCGTTAATAAAAAGTATTTGGATGAGTGAAATATGAGTGTTTTGTTTATCAAAATCTTGAACCCTTTGTGGGGGAGGTACCAGAAGGAATGGTCCGATCTGTACCATCTTTATAATAAATCTTGTGTTGCCAGAAATATTGAGAACTACAAAGTCTGAATGGAATCGGGTATTTATGAGCTTCATGGATACTCAAAAATATTACTATATGTGGATGAGGTACCAGAAGGAGTGGACAGATGTATTCCATCTTCACGCCAGACCTAATTAATTCATAAAAAATATTGCAATTGTGTGTAATTTAAAGAGAACCGGATGCATATTTTAAATTTTTTGATCGGTTTGTTTATTTCAAACTTTGACCCTTTGTGGGGGTCACTCTCTGCGCGTTAAAATATTTTCTTTGAAAATTTCGGTATTTTGGGGGATATGTACCAGACGGAATGTACCGTATTGTCCATCTTCGAACTCCATCTAAGTTTGATCATAATATTACTATGCACCGAGTTTGGACCAAATCGGATACTCGCTTCGAGAGTTGTTGTGCGCACCAACCATCCAGTCAGACAGAGGGACGGACGGACATCGCTAGATCGACTCACAATATCCTGAAACGTATTTGGTCCAAAGAGACCTAGGGTCTAAACCCGTTATTTCGATGAGTCACGTTTTGAACGTATCAAATGATATATATACCCTCTCTAGCCATATGTCTGAAGGTATAAAAAAGACCGAGTGTTTGCAGGTCCATAGAACATATTTGCTAAGCATTATTTGAAAATTTGCTCTTGTTTTTTATACCCTCTACCATTCTATGGTTCGTACTGGAAGATGTTAATTGGTACTACATCCTATGGCAAAAAATGTTGTATGCAGGACCAGATCTTCGTACTTTTTTTCCCAAAAAAATCCTACAAATGTTCCTACAAACTATATTCTTTAAAACGTTTTCGTTAATGGATCTTTAAATCCTTGGATAAATATCCTTTAAAAATTCACGT
>NW_026712404.1:0-106617 GCF_030504385.1 Musca domestica | reverse complement strand
ACAATACTTGCATAAATTATAAACCATTCCATACAAATAACGGACAGGACATCCAATACTTTTGACAATAAAAAATAGCGAAAATAGAGAGAAACAAATGACAAAACCAATATTTTTTGAAACCAATATAACAAAAAAACTTTTTTAAGTAAATATGCCCCCGCAGAAGGTAGGCGATGATACCAGGGATATGAAGCAATATCATAGCTTGGAACAACAAATTAGGACACAACACCTTAATTCTGAAGAGAAAAGATGTCTCTTACAGCTAATAAAAAATACTCTTCAATCTTCTTCCAAGAAAATACTCGATTGAGTTTTACCAACGTTATAAAGCATAAAATTCGGACAACAAACAATGTTCCAATAATTAGTAAATCCTATAGATATCCTTACATACATAAAGAGAAGTCGAAGGACAGATACAAGAAATGTTGCAAAATAATATAATAAGGCATAGCAATTCGCCTTATTCTGCCCCTATTTGGATTGTGCCAAAAAAAGCCGATGCAAGTGGGAAAACAAATGGAGACTTGTCATTGATTACCGTAAATTAAATGAAGTTACAATCGATGATAAGTCCCCATACCTAATATTGACGAAATACTCGACAAACTGGGAAGATGCCAGTATTTTACAACACTTGACCTCGCAAAAGTGTTCATCAGATGAAATCGAAGAGGAGGACATCCATAAACTGCCTTCAGTGTAGAAGGAGGCCATTACGAGTTTTTACGAATGCCGTTTGGGCTAAAGACAGCCCAGCGACATTCCAAAGGTTGATGAACTACGTCCTTAGAGACTATATCAACAAAATCTGTCTGGTTTATCTAGACGATGTGATAATATTTCCACCTCACTGCAGGAACACATAAATTCATTAAAACTTGTTTTTTTAACCGTTTGCAAGAAGCCAACCTCAAGGTCCATTTGGACAAGTCGGAATTTTTAAAAAAGGAAACTGAATTCCTTGGCCATGTCGTGACATTAGAAGGTATAAACCTAACCCAAAAAAATCGAGTGCATAGTTAACTTCCCCATCCCCAAATCACCCAAACAAATTAACAATTCCTAGGTTTGACTGGTTATTATCGAAAATTTATAAAAGATTATTCGCTAATAGCTAAACCCATGACAAAATGTCTTAAAAAGGATGCCAAAATAAACATATCCAATCCAGAATATCAGGAAAGCCTAATACGCTAAGAAACTTACTAATACACGACCCATCCTCGCTTACCCCGACTTTACTAAGAAATTCACCCTAACAACAGACGCTAGTAACTTTGCCCTTGGAGCGATACTATCTCAAGAAAACCACCGATTTGCTACGCTAGTCGTACCCTAAATGATCACGAGATCAATTACAGTACGATAGAAAAAGAACTTCTAGCAATTATTGGGCCACAAAATACTTTCGCCCATACCTTTTCGGACGCAAGTTCATAATCGAGACAGATCATAAACCGCTAACATGGCTCTTTTCGATTAAAGAACCCAACTCAAAACTAGTCAGATGGAGGCTCAAGTTGTCAGAATTCGATTATGAGATTAAATACAAAAGGGAACAAAAAACAGTAATGCAGATGCATTATCAAGGATCGAAAATAAAATTGTTGAGATCAATTCATTAGAAAACATCCACCCATTCTTAAAGAAAGCGATTCACCTATAAATTTATTTAAAAACCAACTCATCGTAAAAAAAATTCATTCCGGATCAGCAAGGATAAAAACCGAAACATCTTTCAGAATATTAGAAAACTGTAACAATAAAAGAACTAGAAAGAGTATGCAATTATGATTTTAAAACCCACTGTCACCCACACAAATAAATGCAGTTCTGATAGACAATGAATTTTACGACACTTTCAGAGACACTTGTAGGGAATTCTTTTCAAATATACGGATTCAAATTATCAGGACTTTTAAGAAACTAGACGATATAGAAGACGAACTCCAACTAACAAACATAATTGAGGAAGAACATCTAAGCAAAAATCACAGAGGATTCAGGTAGTGTTCGAGGAACTAAAAACAAAAATTTATAACCCCAAACTTAATTAAGGATAACCCAGATCATTAACAATTGCGAATATGCATTGGAAAGTATGACAGAAGACCACCTAGACTACCTTACAAACTAACGGAAACACCCACAAACCCAGAGAAATATTACACTTAGACGTTTTCTATACACTAGAGAAACAACTTTACTTAACTATAATTGACAAATTTTCAAAACCGCCACAGCATACAATTAATGGAAGATCATGGATAGAGTTTAAATCAAAATTAATGCAATATACCAGCACATTTGGAAGAATAGAAAAAATTGTTGTCGACAATGAGTTAGGATTTAAAGCCATTCCGATTCAAGAATATTTAAGAAAGAGAACATTAATATACACTACACATCAAACAGTACCATACATCCAACGCAGATATCGAACGACTTCACAATACATTGAACGAACACTTAAGATTACTACGACATGACGAACAATCCAAAGACGAACGACAGAGGAAAAAATATCACGTATCATTGGATTTATAATAATACTATTCATAGCACCCACAAATCAAACCTATAGACTTTATAAATGGCAAAGTACATGAGGATAAATATCCCGAATACATGATCTAATATTAAAGAAGAAAAATAACTATATTAATAAACTTAACAAAAATAGAACCGATATAGTGATAGAGGAAGGTACAAACTATATAAGAGAAATTCGAGGGGGTAAAATCATAGGAGGTACAGAAAGATAGAATCTAAGAAAGTCGATGAAGATCATATTGAAAACACAAAAACAGGGCATAAATATTACAAAGCACATATAAGACCTCAAAAGAAATATCAAGACAAGATAACCCAAAAATAAAGCAAATCTAGATAATTACCATCCCCTTTCAGATGATTAACTGGATCATAATAAGGGTTGCATTTACTACAGCAATCAAGACTCAAACTATCGACTTACAAGACTTATCGAACAATAATGGTTACATACCGATAAAACGAGAGACCAATACCGTAGAAACACTACATAAAAGTACTGCACATAATAAACACTACAGAATTCGAACGAACTATGGAGATAATAAAACCAACATTGACACCCTAAAGACATCCAGTAGCGAATCAAAAACATTAATCAGTACAATAAACAAGAACTTTATGCTACTAAAAGCGAAAATAGAAAATCTTAACCCACATTTTAGAAAGAAACGGGCACTCTTAACATTATAGGAAAAGGCTTAAAAATGATTGCAGGTACAATGGACAGCGATGATGAAGAACAAATACTGAAGCTCTCAAATCTCTACATTCGAACGAAGAAAACTTAACTAACAAATGAACAAACTAACTTATATAAACAATGTCATGACTCCCAAATCCAGAACATAACTACCATATAAACTATCAGCAAAACATTATCGGGGACTACTTAGTCAATTCAAGAATATTATAGGAATAAAATTTCAACCATAGAGGACGAGATAACATTTATAGAACACATATACCAAATTACACACGACATCTCACTCCTACGGCATCATGTAGACGACATAGGACAGATTATTTTCTCCGGGAAACTGGGAATAATTCCCACAGATATTCTCACCCAAACAGAACTCGATTTAATCACAAGCTTTGACAGCTATACCAATATAAAAGTAGCCATAGCACGTAATGAAGGGACATTATAATAATTCTCTCTATACCACAATATTCCCAAGATTCACTATCCAAGGTAACATTCGTACCCATTCCTGACAAAAATAATAAATCCATAATGGTTAATCATTTTGATGTTCTTATAGATTTAGAAAGAAATATTTATAGCACGTATATTAAAGATAACCTAAAAAGAAATCTTATAAAATTAATGATAATTGTTTGAACAATATACTAAACTTTGAAGAAGCTAATTGCAAAACGCAAACATTAAATACACAAGAAATTAGCGAAATAATTCCAGGAGTATTAATCCTTAACACTTTAACAGTACGATATCGCATAATTGTAACAAAGATAAATTAAAAATTCAGGAAATTACTTAATCAAATTCGAAATGTGAAGTAACACGTTAAACAAAACCTTTACGAATTTTAAAATAAAAATACAAGACAAGTTTATCCTACCTAACCTTATAACAAAAATTAAAGATACCAGTAACACAACACTTGCAGACATAAAACTTGAAAATTTATATCTAAAACAAATAGAATACGAGGAAACACTGAAACAAGTACTATATACAGATAAAACTCAAAAATAATTGGCTATAGTATAGATATTTTAATCGGTACATCAATATGTATCTTAATTATTTTATACTCTTTTAACAATAAACAAACGTATGTTCCAAATGTACAATTAAAAACCCAAACTATTATAAACAATCCGGCAAAGATAATATATTTCGTCGGAGCCTCAAACTAGCGGTGGGGTGTTATAGTATCAACTACTAATCCCCTCAACGATAGTGTCTCCCGTTATTCCCTTAATGAGAATCGTTCCACATTTTATTATTCCAAAGAATTGTTTACCAAAATATTAATATGCAAATCCAGCATTTTTATAAAATAAATTTCCAAAGAATAAATATTCATTAATACTTTATTTGTAAGAATTGTTTATTAAATATTGATATGCAATTCAACATTTTATTCCAGACAAATTTCCAAAGAATTGTTTACTAAATATTAATATTAGCCTAAAACTGTATTTTCTTTTCTGCTGCATTTCCGACAACGAAAATGCAGCAATAAACAGAATTTTAGTATATAAGCCAGTGAAAAATAAAGAAAGCAAGTTATAATTTCAAACCACACCAAACGTCTTTTTTTAGTCAAAGTTTTTCCGCAAATAAAAGTGCTTATCTCTTGCCATGGCTGTGGGAGGCCCTAAACATCTCGCAAAGTCAATCAGTAATCGATAACGAATGTTGATGTGCATTGTTTCCAGCATTATTGATACGTTGTTGTTGTTGCTACTGCTTGATATTGTCGAAAATATTAAATTATGCAAATGTGTAGATGATAATGCTAATAGTAATCAGAAATTGTATAATATTCAATACATGTTATTTTTAT
Organism: Musca domestica; assembly: GCF_030504385.1. Taxonomy (NCBI): domain Eukaryota; kingdom Metazoa; phylum Arthropoda; class Insecta; order Diptera; family Muscidae; genus Musca; species Musca domestica. The sequence continues at coordinate 101,512 of NW_026712404.1, read as the reverse complement.
TTCATAATATTGCATAAATATGGCTATTTAAGTATTTTATCATTGAAAGTTGGTAAATTGTATTACAGGATATAAATGCTTTCGTTTACGATAATTATAATCGAACAATGTCGAAATCATTTTCATTTCATTTACATAATTTATTTGGAAATATCGATGTGTACAAATAAATTGGAAATTGGATAATAATTATGTATGAATTACTATGTGGGCTAAAATGATTTGTAAATCAACAATATTTTATTCTTATAAATCAATAGGGCATAATCTACAACACGAAGTTTCCCAAAATGTCATAGGTAGCACAAAAGCTGGAAAAAAATCGTTTAAGAAGGACGACGTCATATAATAAATCAATCAATAAATATTAATAAATCAGTTGTTAAATAACATAAACACCCACTCCTCCATTTCTTTTTGGAAATGATAGAACATAGTTGGTACGTTGGGCGCCACTGACCATTTTTATACCTGTATGTTCTATACAAATTTTTGCTTGCATTATTTACAAAAAGGCAGTTAATTATTATTATAATTAGAAAAAAGAAAAAATCCACTAAACCATTAAAAATATATTTCATAAATAAATTTTCTAAATTCTCTTTGAATCAAAAATCACTTTTTTTTGATGATTTGTATATTGAATCATTTTTATGTATAGGCCAGGAATAATAAAAACAAAATATTTGAATGAATCACGACTCATACGACAGTTTTTATAAGCATGTCTTTTTTGTTGTTGTTAAAATACACTTTTCCTTTTTGACATCTTCAAAAAAATCTATTCTTGGCATAAGATTAAAGAGAATTAAAAAACCCTAGACATTTCAAAATATGTGTACAATCACTGTATTTGATCAGGAGGTTCTTCAAAAGTATTTAAATCCATCCATGAGTGTTGATCAGGAGTTCGTTCAATTTATGTTTAATAATTATGTTATTTGAAAAGTAAAATAAAATCAACATTTAAAACATTTACGACTTATTGCTTTTGGAACCTTCTTTAAAAATAAAAATTTACTATATGTACTGCCGGATATTCTTAAAACCATTTTTTTAAATCCTAAATATTAATGCGCCAGAAAATAAGGTTTTAAAAATTGAAAAAAAAAAAAAAAAAAAAATATCAGTCGGCTTTGGCAGACAGGTGTACATCCTGAGCCAGTGTTCGATTATTTAAATATATTTTGACTTCTGTTATGATTATTCAAATTGTTGATCCGAAGGGATGGGTCAATATTGTCCATTTCGTATCGGACCTAAACAAATATGACCTATATATTTTTTTAATAAAAATTAAAATAATTTTAAATTTTATAAGAGTTGTAATTATTCAAAATTTTGACCGTTTGTGAGGAAGATTCTTGATGGAGTGGACCGATCGTCCATTTTCGCAACTAACCTAGCACTGACGAAATATTAGGATTTGCTAAGTTGGAGCAAAATTGGATTATCGTTTCTCTTTCTGTGCAGAAATATATTTTTGAAAATTTGATGTTTTGTTGGGTAGGTACCAGAAGGAGTGTACCAATGTTCCATCCCCAGACCAGACACCAGAATTTGGGTTAATACAAATATTGGGATTTGTAAAATTTGAAGACAATCGGGGTCCTATATCACATTTTATAAGAGTTGTAATTATAAAAATATTGACCCTTTGTGGGGAGAGGCAATTTATGGATTGGACCGATACTGTCCATTTTCGCACCTGACCTAGCACTGATGGAAATATTTAAAGTTGCAAAGTTGGAGCAAAATCGAAAAAAAATTTCTACCTTTTTTGGGGAGGTACTAGAAGGAGTGGACCGATATTGCCTATCGGGTACTCCCGAGAGTTATTGTGCGCACCAGCCAGACAGACAGACGGACGGATAGACATTGCTAGATCGACTACAAATGTCCTGAAACGGATTTTGTTCAAAGAGACCTAGGATCTAAAACCGTTATTTCAACTAGGCACGTTTGGATCGTGTCAAATGATATATACGCTCTGTAGTCATATGACTGAGGGTAAAAAAATCGATGTTTCATTTTGCCCTGTTGGAATGTCCAAGGTCTGCGGCCAAAATGTTTGCGTGCCAAAGCGTTAATACACCCTCCAGAATATTTTCGCGATAATATTCGGCATTTATTCTGATGCCACGGTCGATTAATACGAGCGGAGAGCGACCATCGGCTATTATGGTGGCCCTCACCATCACCATGGCCAGCGCTTGAGTTCTGGTGGCAACCGAAGGTGCACATTTTCAGCTGACATCTTTGGCAAGTAAACACGATCAGTTATTTGTTTACAAACTGCAGGACAACGATTTAATCACAGTTAAATGCAGCAGTTCCCTAACGATAGCCACTTTTGGCTTAGAATTGACAGCTGTCTGAAGTTGGGTGCAGTTTTTTCATCTCACCCTGTATGTTTACCATTTAGTATTTTTCACTCTATGCATACTATGTACTAAATATACCTAATGTTGTTTGTAAAACCTTTTATCGAATACTGAACCCATATAACAAAGTTTTTTTCTTATAATTCAAAAAAAAATAACAACAAGATTTGCATAGAGAATTTGATTTTGGGCTCCGTTAAAATGCCGGGTCAAGGCAAAGGGAATTGTTTAATTGTCCCGGCCATTGAATATTCATAGCTTTTGGATGTTCACAACCAGTTTTGTTGTTTTTTTTTTGAAACATTTTACTCGTTTAAATAACTAATTCAATTTAAGCGTTCGAAATTCAACTAATTGCACAGTCTGCCATTTAGGAATTCCACTTAGCCGGCTAGTTTTTAGTTGGCCAACAAAGAAAAACAAGCCAAAGCATCGACATTTAGCTGAACGCGATAAAAATCCTGCTGTGAATTGGCAAATTGGTAAATGGCAGAGTACATGTTTTTTTTCTCTCTCTCTCTCTCTTTCGATTTGGTTATATTCAAATTTGCAGAGCATAGGCGCGTGTATGTTTATGTGTGTGTGGCGTAGAGTTAGTTTTTTTTCATAAATATTCAAACAACCATTGAAATGACACAATTTCCAGCCCTGTCCATAAATAAATTGTAAAATATTGGTTGCACAGCAAAGATTTCCGGCAATTGACAGTTAACAAAAAACACTACAATTTTAGTAATTTTTTTTTTTGATTTTTTGTGTTACTAAATATTCATGTTGTAGTGGCCAAAAAAGTAATAACAACAACATGTTTTACGATTTTCCGAGTTTTGTTTTCATTTTCCAATAGATGAGTTTTTATTAAATTAACTCTCTTCCCCACTCTCACTCACTTTTTGTTACACATTTCGAGAGGAGGTATTTTCGTTTTCCTGAATGTTTTAATTTGTTTTATAGATTGTTCAATTAACTTTTTTAATTTAATTTTGTGGGGTTTTGTTTAAACATTTTCTAGTTTATCGGTATCGAATTTGGAATTGACTGTGTTTTGCAATTGATGTGAGTTTTTAATTTTGGCTTAACTTACCTGGAATCCATCATATGTCCATGAACCAAATTTCATTTCACATCTCTGATCATCGAACGGAAACCATGTGATGTCGATTTTACACGTGGACTTAAATATACCGGGCGGCACATAGAGGCATGATCCATTGTTGCGGACAACCACATTCGTGGCATAGGTTCCATCAAAGCCTTCGTCGGCACTGAAATGAAAAGAAACAAATTTTGATTTTGAAAACCAGTAAAGAAAGTCTTAAAGTCGGGCGGGGCCGGCTTTATGATACCCTACACCACTTTGCTAATTTGGTAGAGCTCCACATAACAATTAAAAGTTTTTATGGAGAATTCTATCATACACGCTATGATAATATTATAATTTAAAGTTCAAAAGACTAAATATGCCGAAGCATTTCGGACTTGTATTGCCCATTTGATACATATGGGAGCTATATCCAAATCTGAACCGATCTCGATAAAATTTGGCAAAAATATTTCCGAGCTGTATTTGATATATTTCTCTAAATATCGTTGTTACGGAGTGCATATTACGGCTGTGGGTAACAAATATAACAAATCTTCACCAAAATTGAGATACTAGCTTCTAGACTCAATTCGGTCGTAAGTGCTAAATTTCATACCATTTGGGCATATATTAGACGTTTGGTGCTCAATAGAAGGTAAATCGGACGAAGTTATTCATGGGAGATATCGAAATCCGAACCGATCTCGTTCGGTTATATAGGGAGATATATCCAAATCCGAACCGATCTCGAAAAAAATTAGCAAAAGTATTCTGAGCTGTATTTGATATATTTCCCAAATATTGTTGTTACAGAGTGCATACTACGGCTGCGGAGGTCTAAAAAAAACAAAAATCCGATGAACAATATATATGTGAGCTATAGCTATATCTGAACCAAATCAATTTGGCATACTTATTTTCAGGTCTAATTTGGTTGTATGTGCAAAATTCCATACTATTCGGCTGATATTACACGTTTGGTGGACAATAAAAGGCAAATCGGACGAATATATATGGGAGCTATATCTAATTTTTACCGATTATCTCCAATTTCAATAGGGTTCGTCCTTGGGCCAAACTAATGACTTGTGCAAAATTTCATCTGGATCGGGTAATAAATGCGAACTGTACTTTGTTCACAAAACTACATTGACAGACGGACGGACAGGCATAAATCCACCAGAATGTGATTCTATGCAGATCATCAAAAGGAACTATGGTCTATCTCGTGTAACCATTTCGTATCATTTGTACGGCTTGAGCTAAAAACTAGAAATTTGGAATGGAAATCAAGGTTGAGTAGTAGGATCGATGTAAGGAGGTAGTCTTGGATGTGTTTACTCAGGTACACGAAAAGTACTATATGGTACTAACTACAATTTGAATTTGGAGGAACGGATGAGCTGAACATTACTGTTGGAGTGTAGGATTTGGATATGAAGGAAGTTTTCGAAAACGAAAAGCATAATTTGTACTTGGGCGATCCGACAGAGTTGGAATCCGGAAATTAGAAATAAGATAACTATTGCATTCTAGGACTAAGGAATGTACGTAGGTTCGAAAATTCGTACGTATGTGTACTAAATTGGTACAATTATTATTTTGGAAATTCGTACTTATGTGAACTAAATGGACTTAAATTTAGTAAAAATTGGAATTGTGATCAGCCGATGGAGCTCAAATTCTGAAATTTGAATAAGAGAAAAGTTTTGAATTATGAAACGAATAGAGCTAAAAACTTGAAATTTTTTTTTGGAAATGTGCACTAAATGTGTGAACTGTACTAAATGGTACTAAATTCGCACAGTTTGGTTAAGAGTGAACGTATGAGACTGGAGTTTTGAAATTTTGCCTTAGGGTCCCTTTTGGTGGTAGGTTTGCGATAAACAAGTGATTTTGCAAATTCGTATTAAAAGTGTACGAAATAGTAATATATTTGGTACAATTTGGTATTGGGTGATAGTACTTAAAATCTTTACTTTGCTATTAGGGTCGCTGCTCATCTGTAGCCTGGACATATTGAAGTCTTTTCCGATATGTGTACTATAATTGTACGAAATTACTAAATACTAAATTTGAAATTGGGTGAAGTGATAGAACTAGAATCCACTAATTTTATACTGATGTCTATGTTGATATCTGGAAGGGAGGTGGTTTTGGATATGTGTACTTAGTGTGCGAGCTGTACTAAATGGTACTAAATTTGGTGTAGGGTGAACGGATGAGGCTGGAATTTTGAAAATATGTATTGGGTTCCCTGTTAGTGGTTGGCTTTTGATAAAGAGGTGGTTGTGCAAATATGTAATACAAGTGGACGGGAAGTACTAAATAGTACAATATTTGGTACAATTGGTATTCGGAGGAACAGATCATGCTTAAAATCTGATATTTGGAATTGGGGTCGCTGTGCATGTGTAGTCTGGAAATATGGAGGTGTTCCGATAATGTGTACTATAATTGTACGAAAAGTACTAAATTGTACGGTATTTTGGTATTGGGTGAATCCTTGGAGATACAATTCTGAATTTTGTGGTTTGCAAATGCGTCCTATATTTGTACGAAAAGTACTTAAGCGTACTAAATTTGTTATTGGGTGAAAGAATAGGGCTGAGATCCAGAAGTGTGATACAGATGCCACAGTTGGTGTCTGTCGTTAAGATATGGTGCTGGTTAATGTTCGACAAGTACTAAGTGGTACCAAATTGGATTTGGGTGAAAGAGATTGAGCTGGAACCCCATGTTGACATTAAGGTCTCTGTTTGTATGTTGAATTGAGATAGGGAGGTGGTTTTGGAATGTGTACTATAATTGTGTAAAAAGTACTAAATAGTACCAATTTACTACAGGCTGAAGGAATGGAGCTGACATCCTGAAATCTAATACAGATGTCACTGTTGGTGTCTGGTCTTGGAATCTGTTGGTGGTTTAGCAAATGCGTACTTAAATTTGCTCGAAATGGTGCTAATTTGCGGTCACTGTTGGTGTTTTAGATATGAGTACTATATGTTGCCAAATATGTTTTGGGTGAGAGAATTGAGCTGAAATCCTGAAATTTGGTGTCGAGGTTATTGTTTATGCCTGTGGTTGAAAATAGCTTGTTTTCAATATTCGTACTATAACTACACTTAATGGTACTGAAATTGGGAGAAATTTCAGAGCTGAAATCCCGAAATTCGATATTAAGATCACTATTGGTATCTGAGGTTGAGATATGGCGATTATTTTGAAAATGCATTTTTTAATGTACAAAAAGGACTAAATGCTACGAAAATAAATATTGAGAGAAGGGACAGAGCTGAAGTTGTGAAATGTGATATTGGGGTCACTGTTTGTTTTTAAGACTTACATATGGAGAAGTTGAAATTGTTTTGAACAAGAAATTGAATGTGGGTTCTTTGTGCAAAGTTTTTACTATATCCAGTTCGATAAACTTTGATATGAAGGATTGTGAAGACTATTATTTTTTCCGAAAAAGATAAAATTTGAATAGGATATAAAATCTTAAAGTCTGAAACTAATGATACGATGTATAAAGTTTTGATTTTTAAAAAAATGTCGAACTGTGGGAACGAGTGTAAAATTTGAAAGTGGACTTTACGCTGACGAAATAGCGGACACTTGCTTTATAGGAAAATAGGAAAATGTGTCCAATCTAGTGGAAGATGGGTTCTTCAAAACTGCTGCTTAAAAATCCATTTCGTCTTATGGACAAGGCTACCGTGAAGGACCAGCTACCGTGACCCAATTTTGGCTCTAAGTATTTCTAACTTTTAAATTATTTCAAAATTTAGATGTTATGTTAGCTTCTACAACAATTTAGTTCATTTCGTATGTATTACTTGTTTTTAGAAAAAATGTATATAATAATCTTTGTCATCCCGTTTCCCCATCCACCAAATGGAGGACATACTACAAATGTCATCATTGCAATGCAATGACACAAAACACCAGTAAAATCTCAACAATAGTCGTTGTTCAAACGACACTCTTCAACTATTCACCAGAATGTGTCACATCTAATATTTATAGCTGTCACTTTTAGTTTTGCTTTCCATTCATCACCGATGTATATTTGAATAATGTCGTTTTTTATTTTTTGCTGTTGTTGTTCGTCTTAATCAGAAGAGAATGGCTAGAAAAAGGAGGTATATGTTAGGGGTTTTTTTTTCCATCGTGTAATAAATCCTTATGTTCCGTTTGTGTTAACTTAGGTTAGGGAAATGTGATTTGTTTACAAGTAAGGGACGGAACACTAACAAAAAAGGAAAAATTGCTGAGAGAACATATAACCAAGTTAGTAACAAAGGTCATGGGCGAAAAGGGTTGCCTTGCCTAAATAATTCAATTTTTTTTAAAAATGTGTATATTTTTCAAATCCATACTTATGAATTTTGTAACAAGTGCAACATTTCAGTTTTATCGTGGATTTAACATAAACATTTTATATACGATCGTCTCAGCTTAATGGTAATTTATTCAAATACCAGGGCTATAATCGTAGATTTTTTAAAACTTTTTTCAAAGGACCAATTTGGATGAAGACATGGATTTTAAAATTTTGTTTTTCGGCAATGCTTCCGGAATTTAAAAATTATTTTCTAAGGATTATTAAAATATATATTTTTTTTAATAATTTTAATTTTTTAATATTTTTTTTAATATATTTAATAATTAATTTTAAAAATTTAATAATTTTTAATTTTAATAGCGATAATCGTGGATTTTGAAAAATTTTCTAGGGAATATCCAAGCTATAATCGGAGAATTCCAAATTATTTTGTATGGCCTATAATCGTGAAAGTTTTAAATATTTTTCTGGGCCATTTCCCTGAATTTTGTCAATATTTTTTTAACACCATTCCTGATTTTAAATATTCTTTAGGGCCATAATTACAAATTCTTAAATAGATTTGCTCATGGAGTATGTGGACCATAGTCGTTAATTTTTAAAAATATTTTTTAGAGTAATCAGAGCCAGATTCTTATACTCTACGCCACAAGCATAAGGAATGGAAAGCTGTGGGTCAAGTGCAGTTCGCACACTTGGTGCATATTTTCAATACCACCTTCATATATCAAACTAATTTCGAACCTTGATTCTCCTACTAAAGTTTAAGTTTTTACCTTCATCCATTTACATAATACAAAATGGTAATATTTTAGAATTTTAGTATAATTTAGAAATCTCTATTTGAAAAATATTTCTAAAAAAAATGAATGAATGGACTGCTGGTCATTGAAAAATGTTCTTTAAAAAATCTAAGATTATTGGCTTGTTGGTCCTTGAAACATATTCTTTAACAATCGTATATGGTCTCTTAGTCCTTGAAAAATAATCTTCAATAAATCCATGTTTATTGGTCTCTTGGTCCTTGAAAAATATTCTTAAAAAAAATCCACCTGTTAGTATTTGAAATATATTTAAAAAATCCACGATTATTGGTCTGTTAGTCATTGAAAAATACTTTTTAAAAAATCCAAGCTTATTGTTCGGTCAGTCCTTCAAAAATATTCTTTAAGAATCCATTATTTTTTCTTTAAAATATCCACGCTTATTGATGTGTTGGTATTTAAGGATTTGTGTTCCTTGAAAAAAGTCTTAAAAATATTCACGCTTGAAAAATAATCTTCTGTTCGTCCTTGAAAAAAAAAATTCTTAAAAATCTACGATTATTGGTCTGTTAGCCATTGAAAAATATTCTTCAGTTTGCCCTTGAGAAAAATTCTTAAAAAATCCACGATTATTGGTCTGTTAGTTCTTGAAAAATATTCTTCTGTTGTCCTTGAAAAAAATTGTTTAAAAAATCCACGATTATTGGTCTTTAGTCCTTGAGAAAATTTTCTTTAAAAAATCCAAGATTATTGGTCTTTAGTCCTAGAGAAATTTTCTTTAAAAAATCCACGATTATTGGTCTGTTAGTCCTTGAAAATATTCTTTGTTGGTCCTTGAAAAATATTGTTTAAAAAAATCCAGGCTTATTGGTCTTTTGGTCCTTGACAAATATAGTTTAAAAATCCACGATTATTGGTCTGTTGGTCCTTGAAAAATATTCTTTAAAAAAATCCACGCTAATGGATTTGTTGGTCCTTGAAAAATATTGTTTAAAAAAATCCACGCTAATGGATTTATTGGTCCTTGAAAAATATTGTTTAAAAAAATCAACGCTTATTGGTCTGTCGGTCCTTGAAAATATTGTTCAAAAAATCCACGCTTATTGGTCTTGTCGGTCCTTGAAATATATTCTTTTAAAAAATCCACGATTATTGGTCTGTTGGTCCTTGAAAAATAATTTTTAAAAAAATCCGCGCTTAATGTTCTGTTGGTCCTTGAAAAATATTTTTTAAAAAATCCACGCTTATTAATCTGTTAGTATTTGAAAATAATGTTAAAAATCAACGATTATTGGTCTGTTGTTCCTTAAAAAAAATTGTTTAAAAAATCCACGCTTATCTCTAATTCAATTTGGATAATGCCAAACACAATTCCAGAATAAATATTTTGAATGGAATTTGTATTTTTTTCTGATTGTTGTGGTTATTATTTGCAGGACTCCTGAATAAATTATGCAGCATACATTCCCGATCGGCGTTGACGACTGCACCACAGTAACTTGTACTAAAATACTAATTATACGACATACAATTATTATTCTCATTTGTGGTGACATTTTGATTTAGTATGCGGGTAAATCCTTACATTTATTCCAAACACACACAGACACACTCACTTACACACATAAGATTAAATAGTAAAAATTACAATAATAATGAATAGATGCTACTCTTCACACAAATGTCATGTTAAATGTATGTAAATGTCTGTCTCATGTCCCAGGACGCTAGGACAAAGGAATGTTGCAAAAAAAAAAAAAATGCTCAAATATCAAAACTGTAACATGAATGCGAAAAGACGAACAAAAAACAAGATGAATGAAGGAAAAAATATTTTGCTTAAATATGCACTTTCACATTCGTTGACTTATTTCCTAATACCCCATCCTCCCTCAGGAATATCCCGCTCTCTCTCTCTGTTCTTACATTTTTCCGGCAAAATTCTTTACAAATGTCCTTTACTCTTAACATTATTTCCATGCCCAAAGAGAGGCGCCTACCTAGAAATAAATAAAAAACTTTGACTTTATTACGCTCCGTCTGGCAGGGGCGTAAATGCGTGTGTGTGTGCGAGTCCAAGCATCCTTATTTACACTCACTTATCTCTACGTGTACTGCATCACCCATCAGGGAGTAGTAGTGGTAGTAGTTTGGAAAAAATGAGACATGGTTCCTCTTTATTTCCGTGATAGTGAGTATGAGAGACCCGCACTCACATTGCCTCACGAATGCCCCACACACCTTTAAAACTAAATACCAAAATAAAATATTCCTCTTCAAAGTAAAAATAGAGGCCGAAAAAAATATGCTAGAAGACCTGAGAGAATGTCATATGAGTACATGTGATATATATGTTATGTACGTAGGCACGGGTGTAGTCTATTGTCAATGGAATGTGTATGTAAATGTGAGACATGGAATGGGAAATCTAAATTATTTAAAAAAAGAATATTTTCAAGGACCATTAGAACCATGAACGTTGATTTTTAAAGAATATTTTCAAGGACCAACAGACCAATAAACGTGGATTTTTTAAAGAATTTTCTTAAGGACCAACAGACCAATAAACGTGGATTTTAAAGAATATTTTCAAGGACCAACAGACCAATAAACGTGGATTTTTTAAAGAATTTTCTTAAGGACCAACAGACCAATAAACGTGGATTTTTTAAAGAATTTTTCTTAAGGACCAACAGACCAATAAACGTGGATTTTTTAAAGAAATTTTCTTAAGGACCAACAGACCAATAAACGCGGATTTTTTAAAGAATTTTTCTTAAGGACCAACAGACCAATAAACGTGGATTTTTAAAGAATTGTTTCTAAGGACCAACAGACCAATAAACGCGGATTTGTTAAAGAATTTTTCTTAAGGACCAACAGACCAATAAACGTGGATTTTTTAAAGAATTTTCTTAGGACCACAGACCATAAACGTGGATTTTTAAAGAATTTTTCTTAAGGACCAACAGACCAATAAACGTGGATTTTTAAAGAAGTTTTCTTAGGGACCAACAGACCATAAACGTGGATTTTTAAAGAATTTTCTTAGGACGTGGGATTTTTTTAAAGAATTTTTTTAAGGACGGGATTTTTTAAAGAATTTTTCTTAAGGACGTGGATTTTTTAAAGAATTTTCTTAAGGCCGTGGATTTTTTAAAGAATTTTTCGTAAGGACGTGGATTTTTAAAGAATTTTTCTTAAGGACGTGGATTTTTAAAGAATTTTTCTTAAGGACGGGGATTTTTAAAGAATTTTTCTTAAGGACGTGGGTTTCTTTTAAGGAATTTTTCTTTAGGACGTGGATTTTTTAAGAATTTTTTTAAGGACGTGGATTTTTTAAAGAATTTTTTTTAAGGACGTGGATTTTTTAAAGAATTTTTTTTAAGGACGTGGATTTTTTAAAGAATTTTTCTTAAGGACGTGGATTTTTTAAGAATTTTTCTTAAGGACTGGATTTTTTAAAGAATTTTTCTTAAGGACGTGGATTTTTAAAGAATTTTTCTTAAGGACGTGGATTTTTTTAAAGATTTTTCTTAAGGACGTGGATTTTTTAAAGAATTTTTCTTAAGGACGTGGATTTTTTAAAAATTTTTCTTAAGGACGTGGATTTTTTAAAGAATTTTTCTTAAGGACGTGGATTTTTTAAAGAATTTTTCTTAAGGACGTGGATTTTTTAAAGAATTTTTCTTAAGGACGTGGATTTTTTAAAGAATTTTTCTTAAGGACGTGGATTTTTTAAAGAATTTTTCTTAAGGACGTGGATTTTAAAGAATTTTTCTTAAGGACGTGGATTTTTTAAAGAATTTTTCTTAAGGACGTGGATTTTTAAAGAATTTTTCTTAAGGACGTGGATTTTTTAAAGAATTTTTCTTAAGGACGTGGATTTTTTAAAGAATTTTTCTTAAGGCGGGATTTTTTAAAGAATTTTCTTAAGGACGTGGATTTTTTAAAGAATTTTTCTTAAGGACGTGGATTTTTTAAAGAATTTTCTTAAGGACTGGATTTTTAAAGAATTTTTCTTAAGACGTGGATTTTTTAAAGAATTTTTTAAGGACGTGGATTTTTTAAAGAATTTTCTTAAGGACGTGGATTTTTTAAAGAATTTTTCTTAAGGACGTGGATTTTTTTAAGAATTTTTCTTAAGGACGTGGATTTTTTAAAGAATTTTTCTTAAGGACGTGGATTTTTTAAAGAATTTTTCTTAAGGACCTGGATTTTTTAAGAATATTTTTCAAGGACCACAGACCAATAAACGTGGATTTTTAAAGAATATTTTTCAAGGACCACAGACCAATGAACGTGAATTTTTTAAAGAATATTTTGCAAGGAACAACAGACCAATAAACGTGGATTTTTTAAAGAATATTTTCCAAGAACAACAGACCAATATACGTGGATTTTTAAAGAATATTTTTCAAGGAACAACAGACCAATAAACGTGGATTTTTTAAAGAATATTTTCCAACAGACCAAAATACGTGGATTTTATAAAGAATATTTTTCAAGGACCCTCAGACCTATAAACGTGGATTTTATAAAGAATAGTTTTCAAGGACCCTCAGACCTATAAACGTGGATTTTATAAAGAATATTTTTCAAGGACCCTCAGACCTATAAACGTGGATTTTATAAAGAATATTTTTCAAGGACCCTTTTTCAAAGACTGCATCCAATTTCCCGTCCCTGCTCGGAGAGCAAAATACTAGAATGTGTACGAGTGCTCGCCTGTGTGTGTTATATTAAGGTTTCTTTTGTTAAACATTATTTAGTTGTGCGTCAACGAGAGCAACAACAGCAACAACGAACACCAGCTGCATCTGAAGTACCAGCAACAACTACATTTTCAATGATATAACGACTACGAAAATAACAAATAGGTTAAGTAGCTTTAGGCAGTGACATTTCATTTCACTTTTGTTTTTTGTTCTGCCGTCATCATTTAAACAATCATGCATGGGTACACATAGCTACACATGTGAGACTCATGTGTTTCACTCTAGTTCGTCTGCACTCGTTCATAGTTATAGGACAGAAAAATAGATGTTTTTTTATTTCAAAAATTATTTAATTTTTTTAACAATGTCATAGAGAGAATACCTTTTAAGCTCGGAAGGGATGATAGTTTTTTAGTAAAATGTTAGATGTGAAATTGGGGTAAAAGAAATAATGGACAAGGACAATTAAAATTCTATCTACAGCTTTCAAATAGGAAATAAAATTTAGAATATGGGATTTATCTATGATTTAAGAAGGTTCGCTGGGGCTATGAGATTTTTCATGCTGGTAAATGTTTATACACAGAAATGGATTTAGATCCTTAATAGTATAAGAGATCTGCAAATATTAAATACAGGAAATGTCCAAGGTCTGAGGCTAAAATATTTTCCAAGGGTGTATTAAAGACCCTCCAGAATATTTTTTGTGATCATATTCTCATTTATTCTGATGTCGATTAATAAGAGCGGAGGGGGAACCTTTGGCTGTTATGGCGGCCCACACCATCACCATGGCCAGCGCTTGAGTTCTGGTGGCCAACCGAAGGTGTACATTTTCAGCCGACCTCTTTGGCAAGAATCATTTTGTTTGTTTACAAACTGCTGGACAACGAATATTTGGTCATCGGAGCGGAGAAAACCAAATTCGGCAGTTCACCCACTTTCGGCCAAGCGAAGCAACTCTATAGCTCTTTTGAGTCTATTTCTTTCTGTTGCGGTGTAAGTTTTTACACTTTTTGGAATTTCAATGGCTCATTTTCCAATATTTGCCGAATGGAATATTGCGAAATGTTCAGCTCACAAGCCATTTTTCGGCCACTGCGACGCGAGTTTCGATCAAGTCGCTTCTTTACTTTTCGAACCATTTCTGCTGATGTTGCTGTTTCTTCCGTCCACTTCCTTGACGAGATAGACCCATAGTTCTGCATAGAATCACATTTTGAGTCGATTTATGCATATCCGTCCGTCCGTCTGTCCACGTATTTTTGTAAACAAAGTACAGTTCGCATTTATTACCCTATCCAGATGAATTTTGCACAAATCATTTGTTTGGCCAAGGACGAACCCTAATGGAATTGGAGATAATCGGTAAAAATTTAGATATAGCTCCCATATATATCTTTGTCCGATTTGCCTTTTATTGTGCACCAAACGTGTAATATCAGCCCAAATAGTATGGAATTTTGCACAGACAACCAAATTAGGCCTCAAAAGAAGTATGCCAAATTTGATCGAAATTGGTTCAGATATAGCTATAGTTCCCATATATATTGTTCATCCATTTGTTATTTTTGTCCTCCGCAGCCGTAATATGCACTCTGCAACAACAATATTTGGGAAAATCTATCAAATACAGCTCAGAAATACGCTTGCTAAATTTTATCGAGATCGGTTCAGATTTGGATATAGCTCGTATATATACCTTTACCTTACCTTTTATTGTGCACCAAACGCCTAATATTTGTTCAAATGGGATGGAATTTGGCACTTACGACCGAATTGAGTCTAGAAGCTAGTATGCCAAATTTGGTGAAGATCGGTTCAGATATAGCTATAGCTCTCATTATAATGTTCATCCGATTTGTTATATTTGTTACCCACAGCCGTAATATGCCACTCCGTAACAACGATATTCAGGGAAATATATCAAATACAGTTCAGAAATATATTTGCCAAATTTTATCGAGATCGGTTCCGATTTGGATATAGTTCCCATATATACCTGTATCCGATTTCAAATTAATTGTGCACCAAATGGGCAATACAAGTCTGAATATAAAAGATACAAATGCTTCGCATATTTAGTCCCTTGAACTTTAAATTATAATCATAGGGTGTATGATTGAATTCTCCCATAAAACTTTTATTGTTATGCGGAGCTCTACTAAATTAGTAAAGTGGCCCGCCCGACTTTAGACTTTCTTGACTGTTTTCTTTTAAGTTTGGCGATTCCAGTACCCGATACCATTCCCCACCATCGTCTTTGTAATAGACCTTCCAATGCCCTCCTTTGTTTATTTTCATTCAATTTCCTCTGTTTTTTTTTTCAAAATGCATCCTCAACACAATCAAGTGATTGTTATTACAAAACCACACAAACATACACACACATATGTCTCACAGCCATTTGTGTGTGTTCCCTAGAACAGGTATTGCTTTTGAAATTGCAATTTTACCTCCAGTCTTCTGTGTTTTTTGCCTCAAGTTTAAGTTTGTAAAACCAATCTAACTCTGCTCTGAAGGCGTATGGAAAACAATTTTCACCATGCTTCGGATGTGAATCCAAATATGTGGTTGTGCGAGCTCTGTCTCGAAGGTGAATCGATCCAAATTGATGTCAGAATATTCAATTACAGTTGAAATGCTATTTGACTTTCTCTGTCAGATGTTCCCCACTGCATGTGCGTGTGTGTGTCTCTCTCTCCCTCTCTCTTCTGTCTTTTTCTACCTTGTAGAGATTGGCATATTGGCACATCGTTGATGTTGCTTATTAATTTCTTCAATTCCAACAGCGGCTGAATGCTTGCAATTCAAGCATTCCCATTACATTTTTTGCATATGCATGATTAAGAAGTTCTGGAAAGTTTTTAAAAAATTCATGGCTTGGTATTTAGTACACTTGGAGTGTTTGTGAGATTGCAAATGATTAAAGGAATTAATGTTGGGGAATATTTAAAAGGAAATTGAGAAATTGAAATTTGCCTCAACGAAATTGAAAATGACTTATGAAGGGAGGTTATATTTGTATATTCCGGGATGTCTGATGCCAGATGTCATTTAAGAAACAAATTTCTTTAATACATCATTGATTATGGCTAAAGTGTATGTCTTTGTTCTATTTTATGGACTTAGATAACATTTGAACGAATAGCATATTTGCAAAGTGAAACAAAAGCTGTAAATGTATGAGGAGTAATTACACTGTGCGACAAAATGCATTTTTTTTTGATTACAGGAAAAATCCATTAGATTATGAACCTTTTTTCCCAAAGTCATCTAAATGGAGGGGGCAAGATCTACCCACTTTCAGATTTTTAAAATTGTTGAACTAATATTCATTTGAATCCTAGCTAGTGTGTATACAGGGTGAGATGAAAAAACTGCAACCAACTTCAGGCTGCTGTCATTTCTAAGCCACTCGTCCGACAGCTATTAACATTTTTCCAGTGACAGCTCATTATATTGTTTACAAGCGTATAAAAGCATTTCGGTGAGAATTTTTCAGAAAAAAGTTATTCGTGATGGAATTCAAGCGTGATAGTGTGATTTCTTTATATTTGGCTTGAAACCCACAAGTGACTATCGTTAGAGTACCCCAGCATTTAAATGTGAATAAATCTTTTGTGTCTCGTAGCATCGCTCGTTACCGAGTTTGTGCAGTTTGTGAACCAACAAATGATTGAGTTTACTTGCCAAAGAGGTCAGCTGAAAATGTGTACCTTCAGTTGGCCACCAGAACTCAAGCGCCGGCCATAGTGATGGTGTGGGCCGCCATAACAGCCGATGGTCGCTCTTCGCTTGCATTAATCGACCCTGGCATCAGAATAAATGCCGGATAGTAATGTCGCTAATACCACCAAAATACCTAATAAAGCAAGAAGACATGGACCCGTATAGTTAATTTTCTGCCATAGGCACACATTACGAACTTTAAATACGACATTTGAAATGACTTCGATGGATAATTTCTCTAAAATCATTAAATAACGACTGTTGGGAGAAAGACCGACATTTACAAACTTAACCTATCTGCTGGTAAATACCACGTGTGTAAAATATTAGCCTTCTATGGCAAATTGTTCGAAAGATAGTGGGATCACAACAGACAAACGGAATCACAAAGCTAATATATTTTCCATGTATTAATACGATTTTTTTAGATTTTATTCTTTTCTGCCAAGGGGGCACTTCGAGTTGGTGAGAATTGGCAAAATCCGTCCAGCTGTTCTTGAGTTATTAGCAGTCTAACGAACATCCCTTTCTTTGATATATGAGATTGTATATATTTGCTATGCTATATATATCTTGGTCTAGTATGGTCTATTTCACCCGCTAAATATTGTCCAATGACCAAACGCAACCTTAAACTCTAGCTCCATGGACAATTCCACGTCGATTGATCTATAATTACAAGTAAGCAAAGGCTTTAGCCGTGCAGGGCCGACCATGTGATATCCTACAACACTACAATATGTTAGAAGCCCCCTTAAGTCCAAACTCATTTTGGAAGATTTCGCTTTTGTAATTATGTCACGGTGCACAGCCAGATATTACCCTCCGCATTTTGACCAGGGACATTTGCCCAATATTTACCACTCCGTCGGCTGTTAGTTATTGTGGTCCATTTTACAGCTAAACATAATCCAATGGTCATCCAAAATGCTAGAATTCCTCCCTGTACTTAACGCTCTTCTCAGGCGTGTCGAATGGCTTTAATTGTGTGATCAGAAATTGTTTTGTTTTTGATTCATTTGAACCCCTAATATTTTGCGATCATCTCCAAAAGCAGGAGGCCCCTCTGTATCTTCAAATTTAGACTCATTTATGTGATTTCTTGTCTACGATATTTGGTTATATTCGCCAACGAAATCCGCATGAAAAGCCAGAAGTTCGCCTTTTGTGTATTTAGGATATCGCCTGTAAGTAATGTAGGGTTTTTTCAGAGAGAAATAGTGGTCCATTTTACCTGCTGTCCTAAACTCTAACTTCATGCGAGACTTCGTGTCCTTTGGTTTATATTTATACCTTTATAACGGCAGCAAAATCAGGAACATTTTTAGTTGTTGGTCCATTTCAGCCCCTAAATATATTGCGGACATCTTTGAAAACAATAGGCCTAGCCCTTCTGACCCTAACCCTACCCTTTTCGTGAGGATCGGACGATAATTGCAGACGGTATATAATATCCCCAACCTGTGTTGTAAGGTGAAAAAATATTACAAAATGTATACCTCAATATTATAAGTCAAATTGAAAAAAATCGCATGCGATAAAAAATATGAAAAAATGCCATAAAATACTACAAAATCTATATTAACATCATTATTGGCATCTTTTTATGCGATTTTTTTAGATTTTATATTTTATGTTAAGAGGGCATTCTGAATTGACAAAATTTGTGGAAATCGGTCCAGCCATTCTTGAGATATAAGCATTATAGCTAACATCCCCTTCCTTTGTATATACACATTGTATATATTTCGCTATATTTAACCGATATATTTACTATCGACATCTACGTAATGGTCAGAATTGACCTGTTCGTCTATTTGTGATTTCGCCGGGATTACAAAATATTCGCAGTTTAATGGATTGGTCTATTTGATCTACAGGTCGCAATTTGATTGGTCTATAATTGCGACCTGTAGAGTAACTGCAAAATCAGGATTTTTTTCAGTTTTTGGTCCATTTCAACCCCTAAATATTATGCGATCATCTCCAAAAAAAAGTAGGGTTCTATTCTGACCCTAGCCCCACCTCCATTCTAAATTTCGTGAATATCGGGCCATAATTGCGACCTGTAGAGTGATTACAAATTAACATGGACAGACGGACGGACGGACGTACTAGCTAGATCGACTCAGCTCGGCGAGATAGGAGTATCCATATATACTTTCTCATGTGGGAAACCAATATTTCGAGGTGTTACATAATTTTTGGCCCAATCAAACTTATAATACCCCCAACACATAATGTGGTAGGGAATTGAAAGTACGATACATTTAATAGCCTTCAGTTTTTGAAAACTAATGTATGCTTAGTTGTTAGTTTTTTTTTTTTTTTTCAAAAAGACGAAAAATATTTGAATTTTCAAATTCCATTTCATATCATTGGATTTTGAATATTTATTCTGCTTGCCATCTGCAAAGGAGTTTTCCTACCCGCTGTGGCTCATTTATAAATTACCATAAGTTTGCAGTGAGCTGCATTATACATTACCAGCTCCATTCTACTTGGCAATAAATGGATTGGGATCATATCAACTTTTCAGATAATAAAAATCATTCGTCATCATTGCTATCACCATGAGCTACACTGAACCGACAACGATGGATGATAATTCGTTGTGATGTGTGTGTGCTGTGATATGGTTCGTTTTCCCAACAATTTAACATTTCCATTAAAAGTGTTAATGCGCTTCGGTTGCTGTTTTGCTGTTAGTCAAAGAGACAAGAACTGACAGATTGTCGCATTCTCAACATGACAGTTGTTCTCGATGCAAATGTCATACATGCATTTATGTGTGTATGTATGTTTGTTTGTTGATTATGTATTCTCTACAGTTTTTATCGATTCCCTCAATGTCCTGCCGCAAAATGCCAGTTGGGGAGTAAAGTTTTGAAAGTTCTTGAATGCAAAATCATCGTCGTCAGGAGCAGCAACCAGAAGTAGAATTCCAGCTATTTGAATATGTTTTCAAATCATTCTGGCGAATTGATTAAGATAAATGGTTATTTTGTGTTGGTGTTGTTGTTGTTGCTGCACATGTATGTCGGTGTGATTTTGAGAGTGAGAATGAGATGAAGTTTCTTTTTTTTTGGTGACATTTGCTAAGTGTTTGAAGGATTTAATTAAATCCAACCATCATACAATGTGACATGGTGGATGTGTGAAGCAATGAATACTGCATGGGATGAGTTTGGAGAGATTTTATGATATTTCAGACCTAATGAGCATTTCAATTTGTGAGTAGTTCGGTGCAATTATTAAGGGGTACTTTAAAAATATGTTTTAAAGAATTATAATAAGCCCAGTAAAGAATCGGAAGCGTCTCCATCAAAAGCTGACTAATTCAAAAAGTTAATTTAAATATTAAAATAACTAACTACTTCATTAATAATTGGTTTAAAACAAATTTAATCCCTTACAAACTAGAAACAAAAAAACTTATACTACTCATTGCCAAATCGGCACAGATTGCTAACTTCCGACTATAAAACCGAAAATTGTGAGCTCGAGACTTGATGCACTGTATTTCTGAAATCGATTTCTTGACCAAAACCCAATTTGTATTCGTCCCCAATATTTATTATACCCTCCACCATATTATTTAGGGTATATTAAGTTTGTCATTCCGCTTGTAACACCTCGAAATTTACATGTTTGACACCACAATCAACATAAAATTCTACGTAGATTTAGGGGTGTCTGTCCGTCTGTGGAAATCACTCTAGCTTCCGAACGAAATGAAGTAGGTTGATAAAATTTTACTCAACTATACAGGGTGAGATGAAAAAACTGTAACCAACTTCAGACTGCTACCATTTCTAAGCCACTCGTCCGACAGCTGTTAAAATTATTCCAGTGACAGCTTATTATATTGTTTACAATCGTACAAAAGCATTTTGGTGAGAATTTTCCAGAAAAAAAGTTATTCGTGAAGGAATTCAAGCGTGATAGTGTGATTTCTTTATATTTGGCTGGAAAACCACAACCACAAGTGGCTATCGTTAGAGCACTCCAGCATTTAAATGTGAATAAATCTTTTGTGTCTCGTACCATCGCTCGTTACCGTGGTACTGGTAGCGAACTTATTGCAATTTTCCATTCGGCAAATATTGAGAAATTAGCTCGGGGTAAAGCCATTGAAATTCCAAAAAGTGCAAGAACTTACATCGCAGCAGAAAAAACTAGACTCAAAAGAGCTAAAGAGTTGTTTCGCTTGGCCGAAAGTGGTGAACTGCCGAATTTGGTTTTCCTCCGCTCCGATTAGAAAACATTCGTTTTCCAGCAGTTTATAAACAAAGCAAAATGATCGTGATTACTTGTCAAAGAGGTCAGCTGAAAATGTGCATCTTCGGTTGGCCATCAGAACTCAAGCGCCAGCCATGTTGATGGTGTGGGGCCGCCATAACAGCCGATGGTCGCTCTTCACTCGTATGAATCGACCGTGACATGAGAATAAATGCCGAATATTATCGCGAAAATATTCTGGAGGGTGTATAAAAGACTTGGGCACACAATCATTTTGGCCGCAGACCTTGGACATTCCAACAGGAATCAGCACCATCGCACTTAGCACACGCCACTCAAGAATGCTTACAAAATGAGGTTCCTCCCCTCATTTCCACCGCACAATGGAAACCAAAATCTCCGGATTCCAATTCGCTGGACTATTTTGTCTGGAGTATTTTGGAAAACAAGGTTGGAACTAAAAAATAAGTGTCGATTACCACAAGCAAGCGCTTCGCCGGGAATGGGCCAAAATACCGCAGATCAAGATTCGGGCAGCGTGTGACGGTTTCATTGGCCGTGTGAAGGCCATAATTCGTGCCAAAGGTGACCAATTCGAACAAATCTAAACTTATACTAAAATTTAAGCTATTTCCGACATTTTTGCTTTACTTCAATAAAATTAAAAATCATGGCGTTTGTCTTTTTGCGGTTTTTTACATCTATCGACAAACCCGGCTGATACTTTTTAACTTTTGTGAATACATTTGGCCTTCGAAGTTATTTTTCAAAATAGTTTCTTCATATTTTTTCTGTAGCCATAATTTATTGAAAATTTCTATTGCAACCTAAGCATCACGTGTTCGAACCATTAACCTTTGATTGTGGTTGGTGTCAAAAAACCGCCACAATTATGTTTCTCTATTTTATTTGGTTAACCACAAAAAAATAACAACACCTACAGCTGGCCATGGCCACAGTGATGCCGATGACGTCAACAGGAAGGCCAATTGTAATTGAGGGTCATTGAAATTTCTAAATAAATGTTTATTATTTATTGATTGTCATTTGTCGTAGCGAACAGGAAGAGGAAATGATGGGGTATAGGGAAGGTCATATTTTAAAAATTCATTGAAGCACATAAACAAGATGGCTGGTGATAAATAAAATTTGTCAAATAATAAATAATGGAAATACATTGCAAGGAAAAATGTGTTTCGAAAGGGAGCAGGTGCTTTGCAAAACAATGCAGGTGCTGGGAGAATGTAAGTGATTTAGGGAAAAGTGAAAAAATATATTTAAATAACAACAATTTTATGTTTGTCGGAGAACATGGGAATATTAAATACTCGTAGAAGCTGTTATACTTAAAACTGTTACATTTTTCGGATTTCTTAAAAAATTAAAAAAGGACTTCGACCTAATAAATTTGAATGTTTTGCTGAAGTCTACAACAAAGTTTCTATTTTAATGCAACTATGACATATATTCATATGTTTTTTAAACTTTTACGAGATTTTTATATTTTTAAGTATATTTTTTAAAGATCGGGTATTTCACGAATTTTCGGAAATATTTCCCAGCAAAGAATTTTATGTGTTTAAAGGCTTTTCTACCGTGCTAAGAAAATGCTCTTTTTTCGAGGCTATATACAATTCAAGGATTTTTGAAGAACATTTTTAAAAGGGAGAAAATGGAGAATTTTCTTAAAATAGGTCTCAGATCTTCCTTGTCAATATAAAAATTGTATATTCTTATAAATTATTTTTCTAAGGAGCTTCCCTGGCAAAAAAAAAAATATTTTTTTCAAAAATAATATCTTCAAGAGCTTCCCTTAAATTTTATTGATTTTTATATATATTTTTCAAAATATATAAATCGTGGATTAAAACAACAATATAGTTTTTACGGAATTCTTGAGACAAACCTTGGATTTTTAAGAATACCATTGGAACTTTGCAGGAATTTTAATAAAGATTTCTCAATCAAAATACTGTAGCTTTAATGTGATATTTTCACAAGAATTATCCGGATGATATCTCAAGAATCAAATATTCCACTACTAAAATCTTGAATATTTAACATAATTTTGTAAACGACCTTCTGACAAAAAATCATGGATTTTTATTAAGTTTTTTTTCAATCAATGACTTCTGTAGATTATTTTTAAGATTTCCATGTCAAAGAATCCTGATTTGTTTTAAAATGATAAATTTGCACTTAAGGGCTTGTCAACTATTGGAGTCTTAAATACCACTTTCGAACAGTTCTATGAAAAAATGTGGCAAGGATCATGAAAATATCGAATATTGATAGAAACCGAAGACAAATATGGCCAAAGTTCTGACACCGGTTGTAGAAGATATTATGAGCTACAAATACCAAATTTTATACAAATCCTATAGAAAATGTAGCTTAAATTGTCAAATACCCAATAGCAGAAGATATGTTATATGAACGTTTTACGAAAACGTAGATTTATACAGACAAGGTTCTGCCGCAAGAGGTAGTCTTGTTAAAAAAATTGGTCTCCAAACGGTACTGGGAAATAATTGATGTAGCAATTGAACTGTTCTGGGCGTATGGAATATGACAACGTCTTGTTGAAACCAAATGCCTTCCACATTCATTTCTTCAGTTCTAGGAGAGAAAAAAACTAGACCAGGCTGACCCATTTAAACCCTATCAACTGGCCATTTATCTCTGGGGGAATAAAATCCGCTCTTGGAAAATTTAAATATACTACTTTAAGTAGAAGAGGGCGACTATAGGAAAACTGTGTAAAATTGAAAATATTAGTCCAATCCTGTTTTACCTCCCCACAAAAAGGTAGAATTTTTGAATAAATCAAAATAAGGTTCTTTCTTTATTTCAAAAAACTTCCTGGCAAAAAAATCGTGTGGTTTTAAGGGAACAACTGGTAAAGAGTTATGCGTTTTTATTTTTTCCTCGATTTCCGTGCCAAGGATTTCCAAGATTTAAGGTTTAATTTTTTACACATGTTTTTGAAGGACTTCCCAGCTGTATACAAATCTTTAATATTTGAGATCTTCATCACTGACTATATATATTGTGGAATTTATTTTCATATACAATTTTAAAGGCACTTCTGAAAAAAAAGATTTTTGTGAGATTCTTTTTAATATAACCTCGTCAAAAACCGAGATTTCTTTAAATACTGTTTTTAGGGAATCTATTTGATTTTTTTCTAGAAACTCCTCGAAATACTCATGATAGACCCTACAAGTATACAGATGAAAAACTGCAACCAACTTCAGACTGCTGTCATTCTAAGTCACTCGTCCGACAGCTCTTAAATTATTCCAGTGACATCTCATTATATGCAAGCCGACAAAAGCATTTTGGTGAGAATTTTCAAAAAAAAAAAAAAAAAAAATAAAAAAAATATTCGTGCTGGAATTCAAGCGTGATAGAGTGATTTCGTTATATTTGACTGGAAAACCACAAGTGGTTGTCGTTAGAGCACCACAGCATTTAAATGTGAATAAATGTTTTGTGTTTCGTTCCATCGTAGCGTGGACGGAAGAAAACATCAACGTCAGTACAAAAGGTTCGAAAAGTAAAGAAGTGACTTGATCGAAACCCAAATCGCAGTGGCCGAAAAATTGCTCGTGAGCTGAAAATATCGCATTTGGCAAAATTGAAAAATGAGCTCGGAGTTAAGCCCTTGAAATTCCAAAAAGTGCAAGAACTTACATCGCAACTAAAAGAAAATAAGCTTAAAAGAGCTAAAGAGTTGCTACGCTTGGCCGAAAGTGGTGAACTGCCGAATTTGGTTTTCTCCGATGAGAAA
Source organism: Musca domestica (assembly GCF_030504385.1). Classification (NCBI taxonomy): domain Eukaryota; kingdom Metazoa; phylum Arthropoda; class Insecta; order Diptera; family Muscidae; genus Musca; species Musca domestica. The sequence goes on along the minus strand of NW_026712404.1, from coordinate 76,447 downwards.
ACACTCGTTGTCCAGCAGTTTGTGAACAAATAAAATGATCGTGTTTACTTGCCAAAGAGGTCAGCTGAAAATCTGCACCTTCGGTTGGCCACTAGAACTCAAGCGCCAGCCACGGTGATGGTGTGGGCCGCCATAACAGCCGATGGCCGCTCTCCGCTCGTATTAATCGACCGTGGACTAAACATCAGACTAAATGCCGAATATTATCGCAAAAATATTCTGGAGGGTGTATTAAAGTCTTGGGCACGTAAACATTTTGGCCGCAGACATTGGACATTCCAAGAGGACTCAGCACCATCGCACTTAGCACGCGCCACCCAAGAATGGTTACAAAATGAGGTTCCTCGCTTCACTTCCAGCGCACAATGGCCACCGAAATCTCCGGATACCAATCCGTTGGACTATTATGTCTGGAGTATTTGGGAAAGCACGGTTGACACTAAAAAATACCAAAGTGTCGATCACCTCAAGCAAGCGCTTCGCTGGGAATGGGCGAAAATACCGCAGAGCAACTTTCGGGCATCATGTGACTGATTCATTGGCCGTTTGAAGGTCATAATTCGTGTCAAAGGTGACCAATTCGAAAAAATCTACATATTCTAAAATTTTATGCTATTTTCGATATTTTTGCTGTCATTTAATAAAATTTGAAAAAAAAAAATGTAAAAATTATGGCGTTTGACTTTGTTGCAGTTTTTTATCTCACCCTGTACACTTGGTGGGGTCTAAAATTGTATATACCCTTATATTTTCTCAAAAACTCTTTGGCAAAATATTATGGATTTCTGAAGAATTTGTTTTCTGCAAGTAATTGTAAGGATTACCTGGCTACCAATTTTAAGGATTTTCTGGCTAAAGATATGGGTTTCAGAAGTTTGCTGGTAAAAATGCGATTGGGCTTTTAAATAATTGAATTTTTAATTAGAATGTTATTTTTTGCTTTGGGTTGCCGTAGTTTCTTTTTCCCCTAATCCTAGCCTCCAGTCTGAAATCTTACGTTCCAAACATAGTTTTTTAGAGAAGTTTATTCTTCGTGGAGCTTTGGAAATTCGAAGGAAATAGCAGGGCTCTCTTGCCCAGTTTCTCAATTGCGGAATTTATCCATACAGACATTAGAGATTTTGATAATATCATTGACAGACTTTAAGCCCACATAATACCTCTAATACTTCCTCCATTTAAAAACTGACATATGTCTACTCCAAGAACAACTGAACACTTTAAAATAACTTAAAACCTCATAAATCTTCTTCGAACATATTTCCAAAGAATAAATTGTTGAAAACATCTTCCCGAAAATAAGCAATTCATAAATTGAATAAACTTGTTGTCCATTTATTCATTCATCACCCAAGACCCTTAAAAAGACTGAAACGAAACAACAACAACAAGTACAACAACACACAAATAAAGCAAAGCAAATCCAATGATTAATGATTGTTGCCGAAAGTAAACAACACGTTTCAAATCATTTTCAAATTTCATTCAAACGATGTGACGGGCACAAAAAAATCCTTTCATTCTTATCCTGTCCTTCAGCTGTCATGGCTCACTCGCTCGTCCGTCCATCTGCTGTTCAACGACTATTCTATTCAACAAATACACAGTTTTTTTTGGAAAATCCCTTCCTTTTTTATTTGAAAACTCTCAAACAGCCTCAATAATATGTTCAACATAGGGTGCAGCAGGGGGAGAAGAGAATGGAAAACTAAATTTTTAATGCTTTTTTATGCATCATCAACTATTCCAAGTGTAACCGAGAGACCGAGAGAGAGAGAGAGATCCTTTATCCCCATACAAGTCCAATCGAGCGTGCAACATAAATGTATGCGTATTTGGCTTTCGTTGTGGGTGAATTGAAATCATTTTAAAAACGAAGTTTTCTGAAGTTCGTTGGCCAAGCTTGCCAGACTGTGCTAAATTGATTTGCTCTTCATTGTTGTTAACACGCTTAACAGAGAAATGCCATTGTTATCGAATGGGGAGCTAGTGTGGCTGTGTGTGTGAGAGAGTGTTGGAGAGAGGGCGAAATATGTAATCGAGCGTAATAGTTTTGCTATTCATACTAGCATAGCGAGGAGCATAGTGCAACAACATATAATGGCCATGTAGCCATTGTGAATACAAGTTTGTGATGCTTAAAGTCCATTTATCATGTTTTATATGAATAAAATCGGACATTCGAGCATACGTAGAGGGGAAAGACTGCATAAGGAGGGGAAAGAATTTTCAAAACTTCTAACTTTTGTTGCATATTTTAAAGTTACGATAAAAAATAAGAAAAATTAAAGATTTCTACAATATGTGGAGTTGTTCATAAAAAAATAAAACTAATGGAGTTTAATTGAATGGCTTAAAAATGAACTCAGATTTTTTCTACGAAAAAAAAAAAAAATCCAGAGATTCTGAAGCTTGCGAACCTTGTAATGTGGTCTGGTTTCCATAAGGACACTTTACATTTTGAAATAAAATAAAGGAAAGAATTCTTATTGTATTTTCCATACTTTTTGAAATATTTTTTTCGCAATACAACAATATAGTGTAATATGAAAAAACTGCAACCAACTTCAGACTGCTGTCATTTCTAAGCCACTCCTCCGACAGCTATTAAAATTATTCCCGTGACAGCTCATTATATTGTTTGCAAGCATACTCAAGGAATTTCGTAAGAATTTTCCACAAAAAAAGTTATTCGTGATGGAATTCATGCGTGATTTCTTTATATTTGGCTGGGAAACTACAAATGGCTATCGTTAGAGCAATCCAGCGTTTAAAGGAGAATAAATATTTTATGTCTCGTACCAACGCTCGTCACTGTGATACTGGTAGCGTAGCCCGACGTCAAGGAAGTGGACGGAAGAAAACAACATCAGCAGAAATGGTTCGAAAAGTAAAGAGACGACTGGCCGAAAAATGGCTCGTGAGCTGAAAATATGTCAATATTCCATTCGTCAAATATTAACAAATTAGCTCGGGTTAAGGCCATTTAAATTCCAAAAAGATCAAGAACTTACACCGTAACAGAAAGAAAATATACTCAAAACAGCTAAAGAGTTGCTTCGCTTGGCCGAAAGTGGTGAACTGCCGAATGTGGTTTTCTCCGATGAGAGAACATTCGTTGTCCAGCAGTTTGTAAATAAACAAAATAATCGTGTTTACTTGCCAAAGAGGTCAGCTAAAAATATGCACCTTCGGTTAGCCACTAGAACTCATGCGCCGGCCATGGTGTTGGTGTGGGGCGCTACAACAGCTCGTATTAATCGACCGTGGCGTCAGAATAAATGCCGAATATCAACGCGAAAATAGTCTGGAGGGTGTATTAAAGCCTTGGGCACGCAAACATTTTGGCCGCAGACCTTGGATATTCCAACAGAACTGAGCACCATCGCATTCAGCACGCGCCACCTAAGAATGGTTACAAAATGAGGTTCCTCGCTTCATTTCCAGTGCACAATGGCCACCAAAATTTCCGGATACCAATACGTTGTAGTATTTTGGAAAGTAAGGTTGGCTCTTAAAAATACCAAAGTGTCGATCACCTCAAGCAAGCGCTTCGCCGGGAATGGCCCAAAATACCGCAGAACACCATTCGGGCACTGTGTGATGGTTTCAAGGCCGTAATTCGTGCCAAATGTGACCAATTCAAACAAATCTAAACTTATTCTAAAATTTGATGCTATTTCCAACAATTTTAAAATGTGGCACATTCCAAGCGAAGCGCTTGCTTAAAATTATGGCGTTTGACTTTGTTGCAGTTTTTTTTTATCACACCCTGTAAAGGTCCCATTTGATTTTGTACTTTATTTCCTCACACCCGTAAAATATTCTCCACAAAAACGTTATTTGGTGTCAACTATCAGATACGGTATTAAAATTTCTCCGCTAAATTTTAAAGAGATCTGGATATAGCTCTCATATATATCTTCTTCCGATTTCACGTTTATTGTGCCTAAAAAGTACTAATATCAGCTGAAACAGGATGGATTTTGATGAATATCGGTTTAGACACAAATGCCTTCTTCAAATTTATTAGAATACAACAGAAGCCTGCCATATTAGTTCCTTTCGGCTTTAAATAAGTCATAGTTGGTTGTTGTTTTAATTCTTACATATTCCCCATAATAACATTTATTTGTTACATGTTGCTCTGATGTGTGGTATCGGGTATCATAAAGTCGGCCCAGTCCTATTCAAAGTTTTGTTGGTTTTCACCAAACTCTTCCAGAATTTTTGTATTAAAAAAAAAATTACAGTTTGCATTTTATCTGTGGTGAGAATGAAGATTTTACATAAATGTTGAAGTTGAGTTTTTTATCTGAAATCTTAAACCGTCTTATATATTTTTTTTTTCGATTTTTATGTTTGGAAACCCTGTCTGAGATCTAAGAATTCCTGTTTTACCTCCACACTTTATTTTGGCGTACATTTTTACAAATACGCCATAGTCCAAATTCTGTACACTCACAGTGATTCTAATAGCAAAATTTATAACTATAGTAATATTTATACAAACGTCGTACTAATTAGTACTTATTGTACACTGTTTATTATGGATTTCCACAGTCCCATTATTTAGACGCAATACATCCACAGGCATATTCATACCAAAAAAATCGTAATTCCATTTCTATTCCAACACTCTATACGAAATTAGGTACCAATTAGTACCTTTCCTACACGTTGTAGTACAGATTTCCAAATCCACCCCCATATTTAACCGCCATGCACTCACAATGATCCTCATATCAAGACACATAACTCCAGTTTAATTTCTAAACTCTATGCCAGATTTACACCATTTAGAATTTTTCGCAGACTTATTGTACGCATTTCGAGAACGACCTATTTATCTCAACCCTACACACTTACAATGAACCCTATAACAAAATTTAACATTCAACCTTTATACATTCACCAAAAGTCAAGTGGAATCAAATTTAGTAATATTTCGTACGATTGGCAATTATTTTTTAATTTGTAGATTTTAGCTCTATCCGTTCCAAAACAGCGTACACTTAAAGCTCGAATGTTCTAAAAACTTTTAAGTTCAACAACTAATCTACATGCTACCTCTGATTTAGATATGCTCCTTCATTCAGAATTTCAAAATTTAGCTGCGTTCGTTATCCAATGTTCCCATATGAGATTCTGAACTTTTTAAAGTTTCCTAAATAATAATTAAATAAATAAGTATTTTAGTTTACATACCTGTTGTACATCAAAACATCGGGTTTCCAGAGACGATGCGGGGGTATTCTTAAATCCCGAACCCCGCCATAGTCGCTGGCATTCCATCGTAGGTTCATATCATTCCATTCCTAAAAGAAATAGGAAAATACAAATAAAAAATATACAACAATTGAATAATTGTGTTATTACTGGACTATGGGGCGTATGAAAACATTAAAACAGAGAATATGTTTATCATACGCTCCATTGTTCCATATAAGGTCATACTTTGATTGGATAAATAAAGACATCAACTTTCAAGCAAGGTCTAAGGTGTTAATATTACTCAGAATCGGGTTCGTCATAATTGTTTACATCCGTCTTGGAATGGTTTGCTTCATATTTGTTTAATTAAAAATTCCGATAAAAAACATTGTTTCTGATGCAAAAACAAGTGTAGCTTTTCCTGAAAATCTCCTGACAACCCCCCGTGGCTGTTAGCAAGTAGCATTAATAATTGCTACTACTGCTGGCAGGAAAAATCGTCAAAATGTCAACAACACTAATTGAAACTTCATTTCATATATCCTTCTTTCTTTTCAATTTGCTTTTTTCTTTGGCGAATCACTGTTACAAGCAGCAGCAACAGCAGGAAAATTAAATTAATTAACTTGAGAAGCATGTACCGCACGGGCCACACGTACACCAAACCACCACGAACCAAGCAGCCAGCCAGCCAGCTTTTGGTTGTGCGACATGACGACTTAAATCTGAAGTGGTTATATTCGTCGGGTTGGACGTTTCTTTTCTTTGGATTTCCCATTTCAGCCTTCTTTAATGAGCGTGTTACTCTCAGCCAGACGACTCATACAATTCTGGTCAATTGAGACGAGGTGATTTTTTTTTTATTTTTCGGAAACAAAAGAAAATTAATTCTTTTCATATTTCAATGTGTTTTCTGTTTCTCTTACACTCTTTTTTATTATTAATTGAAGTGGGGATTCTTGTTAAGGGAGAGAGTGCGCGAAAATTGGAACTATCATTAATGAAATGTGGGGGACAATGGGTATTGTTATTTTGGTAGTTGCTGGAGAACTGGTAATATATTAATGAAAAATTAAAAGATATTAAATAAATAATTTATTTCTTGTAAAGAATCGATAGAATATTTAATAATACAGGGTAGATTTTCGAAGAATATTTTTCAAGGACCAACAGACCAAAAGACGTGGATTTTTTAAATAATATTTTCCAAGGACCAACAGACCAAGAAGCGGGGATTTTTTAAAGAATACTTTTTTAAGGACCAACAGACCAAGAAGCGGGGATGATTTCGGAATATTTTTAAGCGGAATATTTTTTAATGAGCGTGGATTTTTTAAAAAATATTTTTCAAGTACCAATGGAGCAATGAGCGTGAATTTTTTAAAAAATATTTTAAGAGGACCACGGGAGTCACGTGCATGGATTTTTTAAAGAATATTTTTCAAAGAACCAATGGACCCATGAGCGTGGATTTTTTAAAGAATATTTTTCAAAGGACCAATGGACCCATGAGCGTGGATTTTTTAAAAAATATTTTTCAAGTACCAATGGAGCAATGAGCGTGGATTTTTTAAAGAATATTTTCCAAGGACCAATGGAGCCATGAGCGTGGATTTTTAAAGAATATTTTTCAAGGAACAATGGAGAGATATGAGCGTGGATTTTTAAAGAATATTTTCAAGGAACAATGGAGAGATATGAGCGTGGATTTTTTAAAGATATTTTCAAGGAACAATGGAGAGATATGAGCGTGGATTTTTTAAAGAATATTTTTCAAGGAACAATGGAGAGATATGAGCGTGGATTTTTAAAGAATATTTTTCAAGGAACAATGGAGAGATATGAGCGTGGATTTTTTAAAGAATATTTTTCAAGGAACATGGAGAGATATGAGCGTGGATTTTTTAAAGAATATTTTTCAAGGAACAATGGAGAGATATGAGCGTGGATTTTTAAAGAATATTTTTCAAGGAACAATGGAGAGATATGAGCGTGGATTTTTTAAAGAATATTTTTCAAGGAACAATGGAGAGATATGAGCGTGGATTTTTTAAAGAATATTTTTCAAGGAACAATGGAGAGATATGAGCGTGGATTTTTTAAAGAATATTATTCAAGGAACAATGGAGAGATATGAGCGTGGATTTTTTAAAGAATATTTTTCAAGGAACAATGGAGAGATATGAGCGTGGATTTTTTAAAGAATATTTTTCAAGGAAAAATGGAGAGATATGAGCGTGGATTTTTAAAGAATATTTTTTAAGGACCAGTGGAGAGATATGAGCGTGGATTTTTAAAGAATATTTTTCAAGGACCAATGGAGAGATATGAGCGTGGATTTTTAAAGAATATTTTTCAAGGACCAATGGAGAGATATGAGCGTGGATTTTTAAAGAATATTTTTCAAGGACCAGTGGAGAGATATGAGCGTGGATTTTGTAAAGAATAATTTTCAAAAAATAATGAACCCATGAGCGTGGATTTTGTAAAGAATAATTTTCAAAAAATAATGGACCCATGAGCGTGGATTTTGTAAAGAATAATTTTCAAAAAATAATGGACCCACGAGCGTGGATTTTGTAAAGAATAATTTTCAAAAAATAAGGGACCCATGAGCGTGGATTTTGTAAAGAATAATTTTCAAAAAATAATGGACCCATGAGCGTGGATTTTTTAAAGAATAGTCTTCAAGAACCAATCTTGGATTTTTTAATGAAAAACTTTCAAGGACTAATTGTGGATTTTTAAAGAAAATTTTTCAAAGACCACTAGGTGATTATTAAATTAAAACTTTCAAGGACCAATCGTGGACTTAAAAAAAAAAAAAAACAAGGACCAATCGTGGAATTTTTAAGAAAAAAAATCAAGGACCAATCGCGGACTTTTTAAGAAAAAAAATCAAGGACCCATAGTGAATTATTAAAGCAAAACTTTCAAGGACCACTCGTGGACTTTTTAATGAATACTTTTTAATTTTATGTTTTTTAAAGACCAATAGTGGATTTTTTAAAGAAAAACTTTCAAGGATCAATCGTGAAGTTTTAATGAATACTTTTCAGCTTCATTTTTGTCAAGGACTAAGAATGGATTTTAAATAAAAAATTATCATGGACCAATTGGGGGTTAAATAACTTGTTTTCAAGGACCAATATTAGTTTTCAATGAATTTTTTCAAGGACCGATTGTGGAGAAATTTTTTTAAGAACCAATCCTAATATAAATTTTTTGTTTTCAAGAACCAATCGTGTATTTTTATGAATTTATTTCGAGGATCAATCGTGGATTTTTGGGGATTTTTTTCTTTTTGGAGGACCAATTGTGAATTTGAATTTAAAGAACTTTTTTCAAGGGTTATTCGTTTATTTTTAAAGAACTTTTTTCAAGGGTCATTCGTGCATTTTTAAAATAGTCTTTCGTGGATTTTTAATGAAATTTTTTCAAGAGTTATTCGTGGATTTTTAAAGATTTTTTTTTTCAAGAATCATTTGTGGATTTTTTAAGAAATTTTTTTCAAGAGTCATTCGTAATATATTTTAAAAAAATATTTTTCCAAAAGTAATTGATATTTATATGGTTTAATAATCGAAAAAATTACAAATTTTGAAATGCATACAAATTAAACATAACGTTCTTTTCGAGTGACAAAATGGGACTGACTTTATTTTTCCTTTATTCTTAAAATTAAGTTTTGTTGGACAATGTATTTAGTGCAACGTTAGCACTTTTGATTTTATTATTTCTTAGAGTTAGGTTTCTTAAAATGTAAGCATTTATCTGTTGTTTATACGAATGAATAACATGAATGCATTGTAAGCATTTTGCAAGAATATTTAAGTGCCATCGAACTTGCACGCGCAACAGAAACAGAAATAAAGAAGTTAACGTTAACTCCTCCCCTCTTTAAACCGAGCGTCCTCGATCGGTCAAAATAGGGAATATGAGAAATTCTTCGTATTCCCGGCAATTCCACTACTTCCGGCATAGGAACACGATTACGTGCGTCATACGGACATGAATCTGCTATAGACGGGGTGAGTATAATTTCTTTTCCCCTTTTGCAGATCTTGGACCTTATAATGAAAACGATTATCAATATTATCGCGAAGGAGGTAAGTCCAAAATTTGTGGTTTGACCCCACTCGTATTTGCCTCCCAATAAATTTATGGCTTTTGTGTTACTAATTTGAATTTCTTTAATTGACTCTAAAGAGAGCGTCTCTTCTATACTGAGAACAGACTCCCTAGGTTGCAGAATCGCCGGTAATGGTTGAATATGGCTTATTTCAAAAAAGGAATATGATTTGTCGGAAATACTTAGTGTAGTGTTGCTATATTGGATGACATACGATCCAATAAGTCTTTGTGCAACATTATTTATTAGGATTGTTTCATTGAAATTATTTAACAGGATTACCCCTGGAGAAACTTCTTCAACTGTTGGTACTGTTTTGTTATCAGTTACCGTGCAATTCGATGTCTTGCTATTTAACAAATTAGAAATACAGGTGTTATTCTCTATAGCTTCTAAGTTTATGCTATTACAGATACTTATATTATTGTATTTCATGCATTCACTCTTGATTCCGTATAATTTTAAATCTTGTTTGCACATTATTACATTTTCGAATTTTAATTTATTGACGAACTTCTCAAATTTTATAGGTTTCAGTAATAATCTATTACAAACTTTGTTGTCTGTCATTGGTATTCTAATAATATAAATGATAGATTGATTATTAGTTGCGATTTTTATTTGAGCAAATTCAAAGATTTCTTCTACATTAACAAACGGTATTGAATCTTTTTCAATTATATTTTTAATAATATTTATTTCGTCAGATGAAAGTATGAATGAGTTTACAATTCCTATTTTTGCCCAATGGATAGCGTATTGAATATTTACAATTTCTTGTTTTAATATTTCTATTTTAAATTTTAATTTTGAACTTAATCTATCTCTGTTTACATCACTGTAATTTATACTTTTTATTATTTCATTAGTTATTTGTGTTAACTCATTAATTTTTCTCAATGACAATTTGTTAATTACAACTTGTTTATTATTGTTTTCTAGAACTTCATTAGTTTTCTGAGTTATTATTTCAAAATCATCGTGGTCTGGATTTCCAGCAATCCATTTCCACGCTGAACCTATAAAATTCAATGATCGTTTATTTTTCACGTTTGGCTTCAAACGGTCCAAGTATCCTTGAATCTCTGTCAGCTCATGGGTTAGGAAGGGATGAAGGAAATGGTGTTTGGTTATGTTCTGGGAAAGGATGTTTTGTAGGGAATTTATTGTTTCTTGATATTTGTCGATGTCAATGATATGAATTATCCTGAAGTTACCATCTTGAATTTTTGCCAAACCGGAATCAAACGCAACAATTTGAGAGTTTGTATAGTCCAAAATCTTGACATAGGCGGTCGCCGTGGCGAATAAAAATCTGAAAATATTTGATTTCTTAATTTCTGATATTGTTTTTGTGTACGGTTTTTCCTGATTCTGTAATAACAGTTGTATTTTGGTTTTCTTTTACTATTTCTTGTCTGTATGCCTTACTTAACTTTGTCCCAAGTCTCCTATTCTCTTTTACGAATATGATTTCTCCTGGCGTATAGGTCTTTGGTTGAGTCCTTTTCTTATTGTGGTAGTTAATATCTTCTGCTTGTTTTTCTTTAAGCCTTTGGGCAATTTCGGATCTTTCTTTCTCTATATCATCCTGACTCATGTTTGCCCTTTTTCCAAGAAATGCTTCAACTGGTTTCTTTTGAATGCTTGAGTGTATTGTGTTATTATATTCGTAAATGGATCTATGTAAAAGCTCTGAGAAGGATTTGTGTAAGTTCTGTGCTTTTAGACATCGCATTATCTCTGACAGTGTAGAGTGGAACCGCTCAATTTGCCCATTTACAGTACTACTGTACGGCGGGATTTTGAACAATTTGATGTTGTACTGATTTTCTAACATGAAAACTATTGCTTTGGAATTAAAAGATCTTTCGTTGTCGATAACTATTATTTCAGGAATTCCAAAGGATATGACTAATTCCCTAAGTGGTTCTTTAATGTCTTCTGCTGATCTTGATTTCAAAATTTTTGCTTGAGCGTATTTAGAAAACTTGTCTATAGCCGTCAATACGGATGTCTTTTCGGTTATGTAAATGTCTATGTGAACAATCTGTCCAGGATTTTGTGGGATAGGTGTTTCCTGTAGGCCTATCTTATTAGGATGTCTATCGTATTTGTTTTCTTTGCAAACTTTACATTGATCGACTATTTTCTTAATTTTAGCTTGCATTCTGGGAAAGTAGTACTTTGTCAATAACTGTGCTTTATTTTCTACGCTATTTCGGTGTGCTCTATTATGTTCAGCAATAATCTTGTTTTCTTGGTCTTCATCATTTTTCAAGTCGGTTACCATTTGTCTTGAATATTTGACTTTGTAGTGTGTGAAATTATCACGGAACACTTCTTGCAATACTCCCAAGATTTCGTCATTAGTCTTTAAGCAGTTTGTTACCGATGGGTTTAAATATTTCTTCAAAATGTCTCTGAGAAATTCTGGTGTAATATTTCGTTCATTTATAGTATGTCTGTGATAAGTTGGAAAGACAATTTCAAATTTATAAGATGGTTCATCATCTTCTGAAGAGATGAGAATTTGATTCTTAAATGCGTTTATCGGAGCGTCAGTGTATTGTATTAAATTATGAGATGAGCTTTCATGACTGTGTTGGGTCGAAGTCAGAGCATTTATCTCTTCTGGTTCTTTAGGAGGTCTTGATAGTGTATCGGCAACTACATTTGTACTACCGGGTTTGTATAGTAATTCGTAATTGAATTCCTCAAGGAAGGCTTTCCATCTTCTTAGCTTGAAATTAGCTGTTTTATTATTCAATGCGTATGTCAGTGGAAGGTGATCGGTATAAATTTTAAGTTTGGCAGAACCGTAAAGGTAGTTTCTGAGGGATTTGAGAGCCCAAGTAATTGCAAGCATCTCCTTTTCGTTTGTTGCATAATGTTCATCTTCCTTTTTGAAAGTTTTAGACAAAATACAATTGGTTTATTATCTTGTGAAAGCACTGCGCCCATTGCATAGTGCGAAGCGTCAGTAGTAAGTTCAAATTCTTTATTAAAATCGGGATATGCCAATATTACGTCTTCCGATGACAATATTCTCTTTAATTTATTAAAAGCTTCTACTGCTTCTTGATCGAGATCTATGGCCATTTTATTGGAAACGTATTTGGACGCACGTCCTGCCTCCCCCCTTAAATATATTGTCAGAGGTTTAGAAATTTTGGCATAATCTCTAATAAAGCGTCTGTAGAAATTACAAAGTCCTAAAAATGATCTTAAGTCTTTTAGTGTTAACGGAAGTGGAAATTTTTCTATTGCTTCAACCCTTTTTGGGTTTGTTTTTATACCGGAATCGGATATTATGAAGCCTAGGAATTCAACTTCTTTTTTCAAAAATTCACATTTGTCGAGTTGTACCTTTATATTGGCTTTCTTTAATGTCTCGAATATGGTTGAAATATTCTTGAGATGTGAATCTTCATCCTCTGCGAATATTATTATATCATCCATATAGATGAAACATATTTTGCCAATGTGCTCCCTAAGAATGTCGTCCAAGGCTCGTTGGAATATGGACGGAGCATTTTTCAAACCAAATGGAAGTCGAGTGAATTCGTATTTTGCATTATTAATAGAAAAGGCAGTTTTTTCTCTATCACTTTCCCTAAGTAATATTTGGTGAAATCCACTTTTTAAATCTAATACACTAAACAGTTTATTTTTTCCTATTTGTGGTAGGATTTCATTTATTTCTGGGATGGGATATCTATCTCGAATTGTCTCCTTATTTAATTTTCTATAGTCTATCACCATTCTGTATTTCACTTTGCCTGATGCATCCGATTTTTTTGGCACGATCCAGATGGGTGAATTGTATGGTGACCGTGAAGGTCTAATTATACCTTGATCGAGGAGTTCCTTTATCTGTTTTTCTACTTCTCCTTTCAAATGCATAGGGTAGGGATAAAATTTTGAATAAACTGGTTCGACATTGGTAGTCTGAATATCGGCGACTACTGTCGTAGTGTAAGTAAGTTTTTGATTTGGTTCCCCAAAGAGTGATTTATGCCTTTGGATCACTAGATCTAATTTTTGTTTCTCTTGTGGGGTTAAATGGTCTGTTCTAAGGTCGATAGTGTTCACAGATCTAGATAATTTCTGCTTTATTTTCACTTTTATTCTATTGTCTATAAGCATGTAGTCTTTTGACGTATAAATGACAGCAGATAATTTTTTAAGCTATCGTTTCCTAAAATTCCGTCAAAAGATTTAAGGGTTGGTAAAAGGAAGAATTGTAGAGGGCAACAATTTTTGTCAAAAAGATTAATAAAGGTGTGTTGTGTTATTGCTGTTTTTCCTCCTACTGAGTTTGCAAAAAACGGGGTTTTATTTTCTAAAGGATTTTTTATAAGTCCAGGTTGGATATAGTTTTTATTTGAACCCGTATCAATCAAGATTTTAAGAATTTGCCCTGAATTCGTCCTACATTCAAAATAAGGTAAGGACGAATTCGTTAATCTAAATGAAAAAATGAATATCTACGAATTCTTGTGTATCTTCTTTGTCATCGTTGTCAAGAACATCATATTGATTTTTTATGTAATCATTGAGATCAGATAATTGTTCTTGATTTTCATACTGCTCTAACATTGTTTCGTATTCTTCAGCGGTGGGACCTAATTCATCTGTGTCTACATGAAAATTTCTTTGTGCCTTATCAGGTCTCCTAAATTGGTCAGAATGTTCTGATGGTCTCTTTCCATAAAATCTATTATTTTGTGCTGGCCTATTCATGTAGTTAACAGCTCGGGATTGCATGGAAGCATCTATTTCCATCGGCTCAGGCTTGGGCTGAGGTTTTGGTGCTGTTGGTCTTGGTGGTTGCAAATTTTGATTTTGGGGGTAATTATGTTGATTATAATTATTACGAGGATAAATAGGAGGATTAGAATTATTTTGTCGAACACCAGAGTGTTGTGGCAAATATGCCAATTGTGGGTAAAATGGCATCTGATTCGTATTTTGAAAATGAGTTTTTGGATGGGGTGGTTTCTGAAAATTTAGTCTATTATTTTTAACTGTTGGATTGTGTGAGTTAGCAAATTGTGCTCTAGCGAATTGATTTTCCATTTTGAGACATAATTGTAGTGCTTGTGGGAGATCCGTCGGTTCTTTCATGCCAAGATGAATTGACATTTGTCCTTTTAGTCCTCTTATGAAAATGTCTAAAGCTTTATCCCTATAAGTTTGGGCTAGGATATCTAGAGCTTCTTTACCTACATCGAGACATGACAATTTGTTCATGATAAGCGTAAGGTGTGAATACACTTCTTGATAAAAATCTTGGATACTGTTGTTACCTTGTATTAAGGTTGTCATTTGATATTCTAGTGTCGTAAGATCACGCTTATCTGCGTAGTGAAGCGTTAGACACTTTGAAATACTACTCCAATTAAGGGGTGTATTGTAAGACTCTAAGGCCGCATCGGCATTACCGATGATTTTATTCCTTATGGTGTTAAGGATGGCAAAGTATTTTGGGGTACCTTTTGTAGATTCGTATAACTTAAGGATCCTTTCGACACTCTTTTTCCAAGAGCTGAATTCCGATGCTTTTCCTGAAAATTCTCTCAAGCTTCTCACTACGTCGGGTACTTTATCTAAATCTGTCAAGTTCTCTCTATATCTGACGTCGATAGTTTCGTCTTCGCCTGCTATGTCTGAACTAGGTCTTAAAAATTGGGCTATGGCAATTTGGCATTGCTGTGCACAGATTCTGGCAATGGTTTGTTCCATGTTTGCTGAATTTATTGCGCTATTATTGTTATTATTATCTGTCCGTTATTATTTTGTCCGTCGGAGTTATTGACGTTAAGGATGGGTGGTCGGATAAGGTTATTTGGGTTGGACATTTTAAACGATCACTATTTAGTTGTTAACCTTTTAGAACACAAATTATATTTTTACAATTTTGTTTTGTTTTAACTTTTCAGAATTAATAATAGGAAAATTGTTTTATCAATGTTTTTAGTTTTTGGGTTTTTTTTTTTCTTAACGCTATCACTTTTTATCTCTAAATTTACAATACAACTTTATAGAGCATGCCGTCTGTTTTGTTTTAACTTTTCAAAATTAATAATAGGGAAATTGTTTTTATCAATGTTTTTAGTTTTTTTTTCTTCACTTAAACACTATCACTTTTCTTTCTAAACTTACAATAAAACTTTGTAGAGCATGCCGTCTCCTGTTGATTCTCCGTATTCCTTTTTGCTTCCGCTACTAAGGGGGTGTCTTCAATCTTTTGAGCCGGCTGGATGTCGTTGACTCTCTCGTACTCCACAAGTTTTTCCCACAGCTTTTGGGGATTTAGTGTTGATTTACAGCCTTTATAGGGTGTCTTCTTCAACAGGTTATTGATGTTTTTAGTTACCAGTACGCAGCTTTATGAGGTGCCTTCTTCCACAGGTTTTGATGTTTTTAGTTAGCAGTTTGCAGCTTATGAGGTGCCTTTATTAATTTGCAGCCGTTTGGGTGCTTTAATTTTTAGTTGACAGTTTGCAGCTTCATGAGGTGCCTTTATTAACTTTGCAGCCGTTTGGGTGCTTTTAATTTTTTGTTGGGCGCCAATTAAACATAACGTTCTTTTTCGAGTGACAAAATGGGACTGACTTTATTTTTCCTTTATTCTTAAAATTAAGTTTTGTTGGACAATGTATTTAGTGCAACGTTAGCACTTTTGATTTTATTATTTCTTAGAGTTAGGTTTCTTAAAATGTAAGCATTTATCTGTTGTTTATACGAATGAATAACATGAATGCATTGTAAGCATTTTGCAAGCATATTTAAGTGCCATCGAACTTGCACGCGCAACAGAAACAGAAATAAAGAAGTTAACGTTAACTTACATTTTCACGACTTTATAGGTATAATATTTAGATTTTGAAAATATTTGTGATTTTCAAAATTTTTGAAAATTTTAAATGTTTGAGAATTTAAAAATTGTTGCGATTTTCTTTTAATATTCCATTGTTTCCTAAATAGCACCCTGTTTTTCCTTTGACACAAAAATCAAAAATTTTATTTCCAATTTATCTAAATTTGCCTTTTGCCAATGTCTGGTATTTTTTGGTGATGTCACTTAGTTCCAGCAGTGTTCATTTTTTGCAATTTGAATATGTGGACCACAACTAAAATGTTACAAATATTTTATGATTCTTATTACAGAACTGGTGCTGTGTGGAAACAAAACAAACTGCAAAAAATCACAAAGGCCAACACACAAAAGCGGAAGAAAAATAGTTTTGATTTCGGTTAATACAAACATGCATACATATGTACGTGTGTCGGTTTGATTGTTTCTATTTCTGTGGTTACATATATATTTTTTTTTTTGGCATTTTACTTAAGAATACCCTGAACTACTACTTCGCCTTCGCCTGCACTTTGGCGTTTCAGTATTGTCATCGCCATCGTTGACATTCTTTTGTCGCCGTCATACATATTCCAAAAATTGAAAATGAATCTGTGGCAATGTAGCAGAGAAACGGCTCTGATTGCGGGATATTGTGATGCATCAGCGACGAGAGGAGAGGCAAGCGAGTGAGTGGCTTCAAATGCAAATAAAAACCCACCAAAACGGAAACAATACAAAAATGTTGTTTGCCGTCGCCAGTGTAGTATAAGTTGTGCTCATATTACACCATCACCATTGTTTCCAGCACATCACCGCCAAATAGCAGCAGCAACGACAACAACAGCAAAAACAACACCAGCAAACATAAATATCTTCTTGTGTTTCTTTTGTCGCCATTTATTTTCGGGATTTTAAAACAAAAGAAACCATTCGCCAAAAAACCAAAAAACAAAAAAAAAGTAACGAACGACTGTGGAGAAACATTTCAATTTCCGCAAAAAGCAATTTTGGCAAAGAAACCGGATCGCGTTTCTTTCATTTCATTTCGTAACGTTTTGTTGTTTTGCATTTTTTTCGTTGCAAAGGGGGGTTTTATTGGTAAATGAGCAAAAAACGTTAAAAATGAAAATTAAACGAACGAACATTACAAATATGTTCATTTTTTCCTTGTAACGGGCCAACATAGTCTGTAGACTCGCACACACACACACATGCATGCACGTTTTCATTGTAGAAGATTTAACACAGTGGGAGATAAATTCGAACGAATAACACACACACTCTAACACAATTCACAAGGGGGACTTTAAGGGAACAGAAGTGGGAACAAAGGACTAGTAGAAGCCGAGAGCGGAGGAAATTCTTTTAGACGAGTTGAAGAGAGGCTCCATAAATAGCATAAACCGGGTCTCTATAGACAAGTGGGAAGAGTCCCCATAGACAAGTTTATTACCGGAAGGGATGGGCGTGTTGCCGTGGGTCTTCTCTATGCCTCTGAACAAGATGCCGGAAATCCCTATCCGTAGACGAGCTAGAGGGAGCCTCTGCCTGTGGTCGAAATGGAGGTAATCTCTCTCTATAGTCGAGCTGGAGGGAGTCTCTCCCTAAAGTACAGCTGGAGCCAGACTTTATAGACTACCTGAAATAAGACCTTGTAGAATACAGGAAGCGTATCTTTATAGACCACATGAAAGAACGAGCGAGCAGTATGGACTCTCTCTCCGTAGACGAGCTGGAGGAAGCCTGTCTCCATTGACGAGTAGGTAGTCTTTATAGACCACCGGAAGGGACGGGTGAGCTGGAGGAAGGTCTCTCTAAAGATGAGCTGAATTAAGTCTCTCTATAGACAAGCTGGAGGGAGTTTCTCTTTGTAGCCCAGCTAGAGGAAGTCTCTCGCAACAGAAGAGCTACAAGAAGTCGATCTTTATAGTCGAGAATTTCGTAAACATTCTCCTTTAGGAGCATATGTAGACTCCTTTAAGGGGTCTGATGAAGACATCCTTACAGGAGCAACTCTTTACCCCTTGTTTTAAAGAATATTTTTTCAAGGACCAATGTACCAAAGAGCGTGGATTTTTAAAGAATATTTTTCAAGGACCAATGGAGCATGGATTTTTCAAGGACCAACGAGCGTGGATTTTTAAAGAATATTTTTCAAGGACCAATGGAGCATGGATTTTTCAAGGACCAACGAGCGTGGATTTTTAAATAATATTTTTCAAGTATCAATGGGCCCATGAGCATGGATTTTTCAAGAACCAACGGACCAATGGGTGTGGATTTTAAAATAATTTATTTCAAGGACCAATGGGCCCATGAGCATGACTTTCAAGGACCAATGGACGAATGAGCGTTGATTTTTAAATAATATTTTTCAAGGACCATTGGACCAGTGAGCGTGGATTTTAAAATAATTTTTTTAAAGGACCAATGGACCTTGACTTTGAAATATTTTTTTTCTAGGACCAATTGACCCATGGGCATGGATTTTACAAGGACCAATGAGCGTGGATTTTAAAATAATTTTTTTCAAGGATCAATGGACCAATGAACTTGGATTTTAAAATAATTTTTTTCTAGGGCCAACTGACCAATTGCATGGATTTTACAAGGACCAATGGACCTTGATTTTAAAATAATTTTTTTCTAGGACCAATTGACCCATGGGCATGGATTTTACAAGGACCAATGAGCGTGGATTTCAAAACAAATTTTTTCAAGGATTCATGAGCGTGGATTTCAAAACAAATTTTTTCAAGGACCCTTTTTTCAAGGACCAATGGACCAATGAGCGTGGATTTCAAAACAATTTTTTCAAGGACCAATGGACCAATGAGCGTGGATTTCAAAACAATTTTTTTTCAAGGACCCATGATCGTGGATTTTTCAAGGAGCAATGGACCAATGATCGTGCATTTTAAAAGAATATTTTTCTAGTACCAATGGACCCATGAGCATGGATTTTTCAAAGACCAATGGATTCCAAAAGAAAAATTTTTTTGAAGGGCCAATTTACGAATAGACCCAGGTGCGTGGATTTTTAACAAATATTTTATATACTTTGGAGAAGTTTGGATGGAGGAAGTCTTTATATTTTTTTTATAAAATTCGCTATGTGCTTGTATATATCTATGTTTATAATGAAAATATTTATATACACATTAATGTGAGTCTTTGTAGACTCATTGGTGGCAGTTTTTATAAACTCTCTGATTATAGATTTCCTAACAGTTATCCTGAGGATATTATTACACACTCCCCATGGTAGTTTTAAAGAGATCATCTATGATGACTTATATAGACCAAATTTACATACTTTCAGATTCTCTCTTTAAAAATTCTTTATTGACGTCCTGTCTTTTCGGATTAGAAATTTAATATTTATTTAATATTCAAATATTCTATTTTAATATTTGATCGCATATTTTACAATTTCTATAATCACATATTTGCAAATCAGCTTAATAAATCAATAAGACAGGAAACTTAACGAAAATAATCCTTTAATCCTTTAGCTTATGTGACACGTAATTTAATCAGACACCTTCCGTACATTTTTTGTCTTTCATGGCTTATGTGAAATGAAAGATGATGTACTGGAATTTCATTCACTCATTGCAAATCACATTAAACGGCAGTTTTTAGTCGAAATTAGGGCGAAAGTAAAACGTGCAACTCTCATGTCTTTTCTTTTCTCTCTTCCTCGCTCGCTCGCTCTCTCTCGCTATGCAAATTGTGATATTAAAAGGATTTGATAGAGATTTTTTTTCGCCGTTCATTTTTCTTCTTCATGTCTATGGGCATTTCGAGATTTGAAGAATATTACATTATTATACTTGAGACTCATCAAATTAAGTGATTGTTGAATTTTATTCATTTTAACATCAGCAGCAGCAGCATTACGAAAAAAATGAAAAATTACATTACACGCCCGTAATAAATGTCGGAATGGTTAATGGGGGAGGAGTACGTCAGGAGTAGTTAAAAATTATTCTACGTCATTTTTACATTTCACAAAATGTTTAATAAATATATATAACAATCATGAGTTTAAAGCATTTTTATTATTCCGTTATGTCTTTGATTGGAGACTCGTAAAAAAAGAAAAAAAAAAAAAAAAACAGTGCAAATTTTTGCTGAATGAAAGTTTCTAAAAAAATAGATTTTTTTGTGAATTTGTTGGTCTACTTTTTAGAGCGATTTTTCGTATATATACTTGTAACGGAGAAATTATTAAAATATTTTAGCATTCTTTCAATGTCTAATGTTATTTATAAATAAATTATTTTTATATAAACATTTTATGAAATTTCAGAGTTATAGCAGGAAATTCAAGTGAAAATACTCCCAAAAAAACCAAAAGCAGGACTTAAAATGAAAAAAGGTATATTAGAAATGATTGCCATTACTGCAGTTCGGTTGGATTCGATTCGAAACTAAATGTCGTATTTTTTCTTTTTACAGATGTCTTTATGCAAAATTAACAATGTTTTTTTTAGAATTTTAAAGACCACTAAAATCTTTGTTTCAATTTCTCGACTCGATAAGTTTGACGATAATATTACGATGTAGCAAGTTTGCAACAATTCGGATATTATTTTCTACAGCTATCGTGCACGCTAGTCAAGCAGACGGACGGATCGACTTCAAATATCCTGAAAATATAAAAAAATCACAGCCATCAAGAGAATTAAGGCTAAGTCTAACTGCATACATATTAAAGGGAGGTGTCAAAAATATTGCTTTGGTATGTATAATCTTTGCTCTGAATGTGCAAAACTAAACTAATTGATATAACAAAAAATTGTGGACTTTCTGATTAAAAAATTTTGGACTTTGTATTCAAATTATTTTCCATAAGCAGCCACGAGAAATATAATTTTTTTTAATATGTAAAATTTTGAGACAATTCAAAAATTATTAAAACTGAAAATTTAAAAAAATATATGTATTTCCCAAACATTTTTTGTCTTAAATTGAACAGTAGTGTCTAAGTTTTGAACGAAATCTTGAACTAAAAAACTCATTATTATTTTTTTTTTTTTTAATTTTTAAACTAATTTAATTTTAATTATTTGAAAAATAATGTTTCGAATCTTAAAAATTTAGATTTTTTTCTTTAATGTTCGAAAAATAGAGATTAAAAAAAAAAAAAAATACAAAATAGTTTTATTTCCATGGAATATTAAATGTAAGACATTTATTTTAAATATATTTCTAAGCACTTTTTGAATAAAATTTATTTTTTTTGTAAAATAGATCCTGAAGATGATTTCCGGATGAAATCAAAATATTGGATGAATAAAAACAGAAAAAATTAAAAAAAAAAAAAAAACATAGTTTTTAATGACCTTAAGCCAAGCAATTAACCAAATAAGTAAAATTTTATTTTTTAAAATTGTTGTCCAGGATTTTTTTGGTTTTATAAAAAGTGGACGTTTTAAAAATGTTCTTTATAAATGTTTTCAATAGCCAACCAATTAAAGACTTTCTGTCGAAAAAATTGTGAATTTTCTAGGCAATTTTTTTGAATTTTTTATTAAATATTTGGAAAACTTCCTCGCTAAAAATCGAGATTTTTTTTATATTTTATACAAAAAGTAGTGGAATTATTTTAAGGACCCTTGACCAAAAACCTTGGATTGGTATTTAGAATTTGTAAGGGATTCCATTCTTGGTGGCACAATATTCTGCAACCATTGTAAAAATATTTTCAATCATAGTTTCCATATAACAGAACGCAATAGGTAACAATCCTTAAAGTATATATCAACCTGCCGAGTTTGAGAGGGATCTAATGCTCATTTCGCGTTTTATGAGCTTTATGGTTACTGGAAACCTTTTGTTGTGGAGGTACTACAACGGATGGTCCTATATATTTTATCTCTGTGGGAGTCGATATCTGTGGGGTCGATATCTATAATTTTCACACCAGAAATTGCGTTAGCAAGAATATTGGCATATACGAATTTTGAAGAGAATGCTTATATGAAATTTATGTAAGATATAATTATTCAAAAAATTGGCCCGTTGTGGGGATGGTACCAGAAGGAGTGTTCCGACATATTCCATCCTCATACCTGGTCTTGCGTTCATAAAAATATTGAGATGTGCCGAGTTTGAAAGGAATCGGATGTTCATTTCTCGTTTTACTATTCAAAATATTTATCGAATGTGGGGAAGGTGCCAAAAGGAGTGGACCAAAACATATCCCACCTTCACACCAGATCTTGTGTTAATAAAAATATTGGGATATGTGGAAATTAAAGGCAATCGGACTCTTATTCTCACTTTATAAGACTAATAATTATTCCAAATTTTAGCACTGATGTAAATATAAAGATTTGTAAAGTTTACACAAAATTTATCTTTTGACAATTTTGACCTTTTGTGGGTTAGGTACCAAAAGGAGTGGACCGATATTACCCATCTCGGAACTCGATCTAAGTTTGGTAATAATATTCCGATGCACCAAGTTTGGACAAAATTGGATACCCCTTCGAGAGTTATCGCGTGTACCAGCAGCCAGCAAGGCAAATAGACGGACAGATATGGAGTTGTCATGAAATCGATTTGGTTCAAAGGGTTATTATTCAATATTTTCATAATTTCCGTTTTGTTCGTATAAAATGTTAAATACCCTCTATTGCATTATGGCTGAATGTATAAAAATTGACCAATAATTCTTGACCATAAATGTTAAAATTTTTTAAATTAAAATTTTAAAAGCTTCCTGACCAAAATTATTAATTTTTGTAAACAAATTTTTGATAATCTTCCCGAGGAACCGTGGCAAGATGTCGAATCCATTTTAGATATTTTTACAAGGTCTTCATGGGCAAAAATTATGGAATTGTTTATTTTTGTTGTAAATGTGGGATTCCCGAGAATACCATTTTAAAAGATTTTGCTGCCAAAAATTTTAAAATTTTGATTTAAAAAATTATTCAGATTCTCTTGTCCAAAATTGTTGTTGTTGTCGAGTCCTACAAGAGAAATGACAAACTTTGTTTAGCTGTCACCCCAGAGTTTTAGGAATATTATGTTTGGAATGTTCAATGATGTCCTAAAATTTCAAAATCTGACATATGCAACTTTTGAGCAGGATTTTTTCTAACTTGACTATTGGTAGTCCTGACATATACTTGTATTGGATTACTTGTCATGGACGACATTAGTTACCTCCATAGACAAACAGTTTTCCATTTTAATCTAAATATTTTCAAACATTTATTTCCTTTAAATCCCAATGTTTCCACTACTTTTGACTTAAGACACACTTTTTCTTCTAGTATCCTCATTCAATACCCAAACCGACCTTCTCTGACTTTAAAAGAAGTTTTTATAATTTATATGACTTGTTAATAGAAACACTTTGCCATTTTTTTGCTGCTGCTGATGCTGCCTTCATTTCTAATCCTGTTCACGTTTTCGCTTTTTTTCAATAAACTGGTCGGCAACAAAAACCATTCTATTTGGTAAGTAAATAAAAACTCTTCTCTATTTTGTTGGTGTTGTTGTTATGTTCTCCTACTACTGCTGCCACTGCTGACCATAAGTAATCATGCTGCTGGTGGGTGTTACTACAGCTACTAAAAACGTAGCAACTTAACAATTTGTTAACTGTTTGTTTGAGTATTTATCCACTAACATTTGATGGGTATTTACTTTGCGTTTTTTTCCTGGTTTCTTTAAAAAAAATCCAAAGAAAGGTGGGTGGATAAAATATTTGAGAACATGCTTACATTGCCTTCCTGCATTATGCCATTCAAGTTGTTTAGCTGGTTGCATGGAATTTCCTGCCTGCTTTAGGAATTCCTTTTTATCTACCCCTCCTCCTACTCGGGTTTTCTCCTCTGACATGATTGCGGTATTTTATAAAAGTGTTTTTTTGCGGCTGTTGTTGTGTTTAACCAGAAGACAAATTGTTACCATATTTCGTTTCGGTCAAGTTACTGAAATATGTGGCCAATGCTAAAGGCTATTTATTTTCATTCATCCAATCATTCCTTTACTCCTCAACGAAGAGGGGGAGAGGTTGTTCTTCAGCTATTTTCCTTTCACCCCTTTTTCTTTTGCCGTTGTTGTTGTCGTTCGGGAAATAAGAAGTCGTTTCTTAATCCGAACGAGAAAAGTTTGTTTAACAAACATGATATTGAAATATAAATAACTATTTGTAATATCCTAAAAATTTATTTGGGAATTTCTTTGAGGTTTTTTTGTGTATTTTGTGGAAAAGTAATAGCAGTTTTTGCTTTGATTGCTATAAATTGCGTGGGCAGTTAAAGCTACTAGGGTGGCCAATTAAACTTACATAAAAAGAGATAGGCATTTATAACCAAAAATTAAAAAAGGTATGCGAAGACATGCTAGTTTCTTTTTATTTTTTATCAAAGTTATGTTAAGTCTACAGGGTGAGATGAAAAAACTGCAACCACTTTCAGACTGCTTTCATTTCTAAGCCAATCGTCAGGCAGCTGTTAAAATTATTCCAGTGACAGCTCATTATATTTTTTACAAGCATTTCGTACCATCGCTCGTTACCGTGATACTGGTGACGTAGCCCGACATCAAGAAAATGGACGGAAGAAAACAGCAACATCAGCAGAAATGGTTCGAAAAGTAAAGAAGCGACTTGATCGAAACCCGCGTCGCAGTGGCCGAAAAATGGCTCGTGAGTTGAATCGCAATATTCCATTCGGCAAATATTGAAAAATGAGCTCGGGGTAACGCCATTGAAATTCCAAAAAGTCCAAGAACTTACACCGCAACAGAAAGAAAATAGACTCAAAAGAGCTAAAAAATTGCTTCGCTTGGCCGAAAGTGGTGAACTGCCAAATTTGGTTTTCTCGGCTCCGATGAGAAAATATTCGTTGTCCAACAGTTTGTAAATAAACTAAATGATCGTGTTTACTTGCCAAAGAGGTCAGCTGAAAATGTGCACCTTCGGTTGACCACCAGAAATCAAGTGCCGGTCATGGTGAATGTGTGGGCCGCCATAACAGCCGATGGTCGCTCTACGCTCGTATTAATCGACCGTGTATTAAAGCCATCGCACTCAGCACGCGCCACCCAAGAATGGTTACAAAATGAGGTTCCTCGCTTAATTTCCAGCGCACAATGGCTTCCAAAATCTCCGGATACCAATCCGTTGGACTACTGTGTCTGGTGTATTTTTGAAAGCAAGGTTGGTACTAAAAATTACCAAAGTGTCGATCACCTCAAGCAGGCGCTTTGCCAAGAATGGGCCAAAATACTGCAGAGCAACATTCGGGAAGTGTGACGGTTTCATTGGCCGCTTGAAGGCCATAATTCGTGCCGCAGGTGACCAATTCGAACAAATCTAAACTTATTCTAAAATTTGATGCTGTTTCTAACATTTGTAGCTTTCAATCAATAAACTTAAAAAAATGCTAAGATTATGGCATTTGGCTTTGTTGCAGTTTTCTTATCTCACCCTGTACTTTAAATTTCATTGTGAGTCTCCCCTTAATGGGTATTATCCGAAGGAGTGAACCAATATTTTCCATTTCGTATCTGACCTAAATCAGATATAAATATTTCAGCGTGTCAGATTTAGACTACATTGACTAACTTCTTTGATTTTATGAGATATGAGATAATTTTTGAAAAATTTTGAAATAAGCATGAGGTTCCAGATATAGTTGACCGATGTATTCCCCTTCATAAAAAACTGAGAAAAAAATTGTGATGCGCAAATTTTAAAGAAATTCGAAAATTTATTTTCAATTTTATGAGAATAACTGTTAACAAAATTGGCCGCTATATTCCATATTCACATCAGATCTCTGGTGGAGAGATCTTTACAAATTTGTAAGGAATCGGAAGCTCATATCGCATTTTATTAGCTTCATAATTATTCAAAATTTTGGCCCTTTGTGGGGGAGTTAACAGAGGGAGTGAGCCGATGTATCCCATCTTCGCAACATATCTGGTGTTAGTAGATATATTTGAATGTGTAAGGTTTAGAATATATCGGATGCTTAGTTCGAGTTGTATGAACTTAATGGTAATTCAAAATTTGGCCCTTTGTGGGGAAGGTACATGAAGACACATCGAACATTTGTTTTCAATTTTATGCGAGAAATTGTAAATCAAAATTTTAACTTTTTGTGGGGGGGAGGAGGAATTAGAGGGAGTTGGCAAAATAATGCCTTTAAATCAGATCTCTTGTAGAGGAAAATATTAAGATATGCCAGGTTTGAATGGAATCGCTGTAAAGTTTGAAAAGAATCGGACTCTTATTTCACATTTTAGGGCGTTTTTTTAAATTTGATCCCTTTGTGGAGGAGGTACAAGATCTTGTGTTAATAGAAATATATAATTATTTTAATTTTATATAATTATTTTAATTTTTTGGAGGTAAAAGAAGGAGTGAACCGATATATACCATCTTCACACCAAACCTTGGGTTAATATTGTGATGCTTGTAGTCGGACTCTTAGATCGCCTATTTTAAGAGTTATAATTATTCAACATTATGACCCTTTGTGGGGGAGGTACTTGATAAAGTGGACCGACATTGTCCATTTTCACATCTGACCTGGCACTGATGAAAATATTAGGATTCGCAAAGTTGGAGCAACATCGGATTAATCTTTTACTTTTTGTGCAGAAAATTAGTTTTTTTGAAAATGTTAACAAAAATGTACCAGAAGGAGTGGACCGATATTGCCCATCTCCGAACCTGATCTAAACTTGACAATATACCAAGTTTGGATCAAATCGGATACTCCCTTCGAGAGTTGTCGTGCGCCCCAGCCAGCCAGACAGACGAACGGACGGACACCTCTAGATGGACTCCAAAAGTCGTGAAACAGATTTGGTCCAAAGATACCTATAATATTTAATAAAAAACAAATAGCGAAGCCCATATTATCATTTGATTTGGTTGGAAATCCTGGAAGATATCTTTAAAATACCGAAAATTGGGAGGTGTCATCAAATGGGAGCTATAACAATCAAAGGACCTGCAGAAGATGTTTAATGCAGAGAGAAAACAGTCCTGTCGAGAAACACAAATGTAAAGTTTCGGCTAATTTGTTTGAAAATTGTGCCAGAAACATTAAAAATACCGATAATGGGGAGGTACCTTTAAATAGGGGCTACAACTTAGCATGGACCAATATAGTCAATTTTCAATACCAATCAACCTACATGTAATGTAAACCTTTGTACAAAATTTCAAAGCTCTTGATTAAATGGACAGACGGGCATCGCTAAATCGCTCTTTTATTTTATTCTGATCTGAAATTTTTTAGGGGTCTTCGACGAGTATTTCGAGATGTTGCAGACGGAAGACAAATTTTAATCATTTAATTCCGAGATTTATTTTATTTTTCAAAAAAATTTAGTTTGTTAGGATAATTTGGGCCCTCTGATGTCAAACATTTAATCTGAAAAATTTTCCCATTTTTAAATTTAGTGTAATGGTTACATATATTGGCAATAATTCCTCATCATCCATTTTAAAATTTATTATTTTTTGTTATTTTTTTAAATTAATTTAAAAATTATCCAAAAATATGGTTTTCAGAAATTTTCAATTTTAGGGGAACTTTTATTTTGTTACTGACAGATGACTCTTGCCACCTATACAAAAATCTGCTTCAAATTTTACCCTTTCCATGCATAAATATTTTTTTCTTGAAAAGGGTTGTTTTTGCTTTTTGAAAAATTGAACAGAGTAGCGAAATGGGCTAATATGCCCTCCATTGCAAGGTGGAGGGTATAAAGAAACTTTTTTCATTTTCGACAAATTTAGAAATTTCTCAGTAGTGCCCTTGTATAACATGTTCCTGATTAACTTTTTTCGAGGGCCTTGACCATAATAGTATCAAGGAGATCCAAAGCCATGGTTCTTAAAAAAATAATAAAATCAATAAAATCCATTTTTTTAGATTCTTTGTAAGGTCATTAAACTTCTTCCATCGTAAAAGTTCACTGCACACTTAAGCCACTTTTATGTTGTCATAACTTCCATATTTATCAAATAAAGTTCAATAAACAAATTGATTATTCCGTCTTGTTATTCACTTAAGTCAATGGCTCTGGGGAATAACAAAGATTGGAGCGCAAAACAACTCCTTGAATAAAGCTAAATAAATGAAATTGAATCCTCTTTGCAGCATTAATGCCAAAAGTTTGTGTGGCGGTCATAAACTTCAGCGTCATTGCAGCATCGTTTGTATATACCCCGAGGAGCTTTATGCGATTTTGATATGATTTAAATTTTGTTTGGATCAATATTTTTTGGATGGATTGCCATTTTTGATACTTAAATCAAGAAGCCTAATAACAAAAAAAAAAAAAAAAAAAAAAAAAAAAAAAAATAAGTAAAATAAAATAAATTAATAAATAAAACAAGTAAGCAAAGGCTACAGTCGAGCGGGGCCGACCGTTGAATACCCTACAACACTACAATAAACGATACAGTTTATATAGGCGAGATACTCGAAAGAATTCCACAAGATATTGTGACAAATAATAAAAGAAAACCATCAGGTTTCGTTCTCTAATTTTCGAATAATAGCAACTTAAACTAATTTGCTCATTTCCAATTTATTGGTAGATGTTGCACTTAAATGGTCTTCCTAGATCTGGAACCAATATTTCCCAAAGACCTATAATCTCTCAGAAGTGGCAAAAGATTAACATTTATTATTGGTTTTTGACTGAAACGCATCTATATCAGATACAGACATTTGACTATATTCTTCAACGAAATCAGCCTTAACGAAATAGTCAGAAGTGCGTCTTTCCTGTATTTGTGAATTCTCCAAAAAGTCACTGGAATGGACATTTTCGTATTTTGTCTACAAAAGTTGGCAAACTCCTTCACACATTGAATATTTTTGGATGACCATCCAGAACTGCTTGGCTTTTGCAATGTCCGGTAACCCCCATAATTACGACCTGCTGACAATTTTGCAGTTTTTTGGTCCATTTCAACCCCTAAATATATGGCGATCATCTTCAAAAAGAATAGGTTTTTATTCTGACCCTAATCTTTTCTCCATGCAACATTTCGTAAGGATCGGGCCATATATGCGATCTGTATATGATATTCTGATGTCATAACTACTTAGTTTTGTTAGCTGTAGAAATATTACCAAATGTTTAATTCAAAATGAAAATATGCCAAAAATATGACAAAATTGAAAAAATATGAGAAAATATTACAAAATCAATATTTTTATCTTTAGAGAGATATTTTTATGCGATTTTTTTTCGACGTTTTATGTTTCCTGCCAAGAGGTCATTCTGAATTAATGAGAACTGTCGAAATCAGTTCAGCCGTTCTCGACATATAAGAGATTTTTCAAGCATATCTTCTTTGATAAACATATATATCGCATATATTTTGCTATATATCCGTTTTATTGGATGTTAACATCAATATAAAGATCAGAAGTAACCTTGTCATGGCTTTGTGATTTCGCCGGGATTTAAAATATTCGCGGTTTAATGAAAAATTTTGAATTTTTTCAACAAAAAAGATATTGTCTATTTTACCCGCTAAATATTATCCGATGACCACCCAAATAGGTAGGCTTCTTGCCAGCCCTAAACTCTAGCTACATGCGAAATTCCGCGTCGATTGGTCTATAATTGCGACCTGTAGAGCAAGTGCAAAATCAGGATTTTTTTCAGTTTTTGGTCCATTTCAACCCCTGAATATTATGCAATCATCACCAAAAGAAATAGGGTTCTATTCTGACCATAGCCCCACCTCCACTTTAAATTTCGTGAAGATCGGACCATAATTGCGACCTGTAGAGTGATTACAAATTAACATGGACAGACGGACAGACGGACAGACGGACGGACGGACATACATAGCTAGATCGACTCAGCTCGGCGAGATAGGAAGATCCATATATACTTTCCTATGTGGGAAATCAATATTTCGTGGTGTTACATAATTTTGGGCCAATAAAACTTATAATACCCCCAACACATAGTGTTGTAGGGTATAAAAACCCAACTTCCGATGAATTCAGAAAAATAATGTGAACACAAGTCTAGAGTATATCTAGTCAAAATATTTAATAAAAATTAAACAATTAAAAAACTGTAAGTTCGTCCGGTTCTTTGTCTGAAAAAAATACTGTTAAAATGTTGAAAATGTTGCCGTGATATCAGGGTCTCTTCGACGACGTGGGCATGCATAGACAATTTTGTCACAAACCAATGGCAAATGCGAAACGTGCGAAACAAATTGGTCCACAATGTAGCTAAAACCATCAAAATACTGAATGTAGGGAGGTACCATTATATGTGGGCTATACGAATACGAGGACCTGCATGTACAATTATCTGTCCTAGGCTGTTTTATCCATTAAAAACTTCAAATACCAAATCTGAAACAATTTCGGTGAAGAATAACCAAAAAAAAAAAAAAAAAAATCCCGAATAATGGGGGCTATACGAAGACGTAGATCTGCACACGCAATTTTCTGTCACAGGCTGTAGTATCTATTATGAACCTTAAGTACCAATTTTGAAACAATTCCAATGAATAATGTCGCTAAATCATCAAAATATCAAATTTGAAACAATTCCAGTAAATAATGTCGGTAAAATCACCAAAACACAGACATTTTTTTTTTCTGGAAAATTCTCATCGAAATGCTTTTCTACGCTTGCAAACAATATAATGAGCTGTCACTGGAATAATTTTAACAGCTGTCGGACGAGTGGCTTAGAAATGACAGCAGTCTGAATTTGGTTGCAGTTTTTTCATCTCACCCTGTATACTTTGTGGGATCTGTTACATATGGAATGACAAAGTTATTATATCGCCTATGCTATGGTGGAGGGTATAAAAATAAATTGTTGGTACCTGAAGGAATACTGTAGTTGCCAGCTCTTTCGCTTAGTGTATTTTGTTATAAAATTTAATAAAAAATAGAAATAGAAACATTGTGTATATAGGTTGGTATAGCCCCCATACAACCGTACCTCCCGATATTTAGTATTTTGATGACTTTTGCCACATTTTTTCGTGGATTTGTCTAAAAATTGGTATTTGTTGGTTATAACGGGTTCTAGCTGAGGTGGCGAAACATTGTAAGTATAGGTCCACATTTTTGTATAGCCCTATATAGCGGTACTTCCCGATATTCGGTATTTTAATGATTTTTGCCACATTTTTCCACGAATATGTCTAAAAATTGGTATTTGTGGGTCATAATTGGTTCTAATGTTTATATTACCCTAAGGTGGACGGCATTAAAATTCGGCCCGGCCGAAAATAATGTTTTTCACTTGTTATATGTCAATTTTTATTTTTTTTACATTGCGTCCGTTGGCGTTCTTGCTACGCTTAACCTTTTTCTTCATAACACAAATGAAGGCAATGACCATTTAAATTCCTTAAAACAATTTATCAAAGAAACTTACCAATTTTAACCAAATATTTGTTATCAGCAATTGATTTTTTTCATCCTGCAAAGAAAGAAAATTGGAAATATTAAAAAATTATTCTCGATAAAAATTCGTTCGATATGCAATTTCCAAAAAAAGGGAATTGTGGTTTAAGAAAACTGAAACTGTAACAAATCGTTTGCCATAAATTTAATTTAATAGAAAAACTTTTATTTTTTAAAATTTATTTTCAATTAAAATGTTTCCTTATTGCTCAAGTGTATGTGTGTGTGATAGTGTGATGGAGTGCGTGTGTCGGGAAAATCGCTGGGGTGAACAGCTTTACTGCGAGTTTCTCAACAGTTTGTCTAAAAAAATTTCAGTTGTTTGTTTCTGTTTTGAGGTTTCTAAATTTATTGCTTCGAAAGTTTGCTTCACATGAGTCCACCAGAGGCCAAATGAATTGCAACATTTATACATGTCTGCGTCTGTGGCTGCTAAGCTAAGCTGAAGAGCGTAAGAGAGAGAGAGAAACTTCGCACATATTGCAGTTGTGTGCGTTTATTGCATCATATAATTGGTAATGTATTATGGTCATGAAGTAATTTTTGTGCATATTATTTAAATGCGGATATAAAAGAGTTTGGAGGAATTTTGGACGTTTTGGTGGAGAATTTAATTTAATGACTATATTTTACTAATTTTCTCATTATAAATATAACAAAAAATATTCAAATTATAGCAAAATTGCATGAACTTTTAGCTTTTCTCCATGGATACCTGCCATATAACGGTACCGCCTAATTTAAAGATTTATTACGGCCCCATCAAAGAGACTGTAATTTAGAATTTGGTGGAAAATATTCTCTCAAAATATGCAATTCCACATCATATACTACACTAGCTTTTCATATGATTTGTGTTTTAGGTTAAAAATGCGAGGAACGATTTTCAACCACTAAAATTTTGAAATTTTGCATGTGGGGTAATGTTGATGTGTAGGGGTGATATAAGGTTAGATTTTTTGGAAATTCTAAATACAGGGGTACTAATTGTACAAGCTTTCTAAATGTTTCAATATTTATAAATAGATGTATCTCTAATAAACATATATGTTTGTAATAAAATTTTGGAAATTCGTACTGGAACGGTGCAAGATGTATTTATTTATATTGGGCGAACGGAGAGAGCTTGAGTTAGAAAATACGAATCATTTTACTTCGGACAGTACTAAAAGCCACTAATTTGGTGCCATATGGTTTTTATACACTCCACCATAGTATGGAGGATATATTAAGTTTGTCATTCCGTCTCGAAATGTAATCTACCCTACAAAGTATAAATATTCTTGATCAGCGTAAAATTCTATGTCAAT
This sequence comes from Musca domestica, assembly GCF_030504385.1. Lineage (NCBI taxonomy): Eukaryota > Metazoa > Arthropoda > Insecta > Diptera > Muscidae > Musca > Musca domestica. The sequence continues at coordinate 43,471 of NW_026712404.1, read as the reverse complement.
TTGACGATGTCCGTTCGTATGTCTGTCTGTGGAAATCACTCTAGTTTCCGAACGAATTGAATTTGATTGAAAAAATTTTACTCAGATTTGTGTTTGTTCTGCAGGATTTTTGGTATTGAAAATGAGCTGTATAGGTCTACGTTTTGGTATAGCCCCATATAAAGGTACCCCCATATGTTCGGAATTTGAATGATTTTAATTGATTCATTCGCTGGAATTATTTCAAATTAATCGACCGTGGCATCAGACTAAATGCCGATTATTATCGCCAAAAAAAAAAAAAAAAAAAAAAAAAAAAAAATCCTGGAGGATGTATTTAAGCCTTGGACGGATGTATTTAAGTATTTTGGACGCAGACCTTGGACATTTCAACAGGACTCAGCACCATCGAACTCAGCACGCGCCACCCAAGAATGGTTACAGAATTAGGCCACCAGCAAGGTTGGCACTGAAAAATACCAAAGTGTCGATCACCTCAAGCAAGCGCTTCGCCGTGAATGGGTCAAAGTACCGCAGAGCAACATTCGGGCAGCATGTGACGGTTTCAAAAAAAAATTAAAATTAAAAAAAAAAAAAAAATTAAAAATTATGTCAATTGACTTTGTTGCAGATTTTTATCTCACCCTGTATATACAATTCAGTATTTTTATACGGCCGAAACATGCCTCATCGAAATAATGGTTTTAGACTCTAGGTCTCTTTGGAAAAAATCCATTTCAGGACATTTGGAGTCGATCTAGCGATGTCCGTCAGTCTGGTTGGTGAGCGCGATAACTCTCGAGGAGAGTATCTGATTTTGTGCAAATTTGTTATGTCGTAATATTGTTATCAAAATTAGTTCAGAGTTGGGAGATGGGAAACATCAGTTCACTGCCTTTTGGTCAAAGGTCAAAATTTTCACAGAAAAAAAAAAACCTCATAAACAAGAAAGGGTAGCCTATTTTTGAACAAAATTTGCTAATCCCAATTACCTCCCCTACAAAGGGTCGAAATGTGGAATAATTATAACTCTTTTAAAATGTGAAATTTAAGTCTGATTGTCTTCAAATATCGTATATCTCAATTTTTATCAACGCAAGGTATAGTGTCACTATTGGATATAGCGGTTTAATCCTTCAGGTACCTACCCCACAACGTCTCAATTTTTTGAATTATCGACTCTCTTAAAAAATGTGAAATAAGAGCACCATGGTTTTCAAGTTTGGCACATCCCCATATTTCTATTAACACAAGATCGGATATGAAGAACGAATAGAACGGACAAATCCTTCTTTTTTTCAACACACTTTGTAATATTTCCACCAAAACAAGACCTACTATGAAGGTGGGTTACATCCGCCTACTCCTTCTGGCACCTCCCCACATTTTTCAATAATTATAACTCCTATAATTCGTCAAACCACACACATCACTATATTTTTATTAAACCAAAGTGTGGTGTGAAGATGGAATAGATCGGTCCACTCCTTCTGGTACATCCTACACAAAGGGGCAACATTTTGAATAAACGTGAAGCACATAAAACATCCGATTCCTTGCAAACTTGGCACATCTAAATGTTTTTTATCAACACAAGATCCGCTGTAAATATGGTAGAAATCGGAACATTCCTTATGGTACCTCCCCCACAAAGGGTCAAAGTTCTGAATAATTATAATACCTATAAAATGTGAATAAAGAGTCCCATTGTCTTAAAATTTTCAGTATCAGATGAGGTGAAATACTTCGATCCCCAATATATGTAGCTCACCCATATTTCAACATTTCCCAAAATGTTTACTTATCTCATAAAATGTGGAGAAAATAGTCGATGTAGACCAAATCTGGTGCGTTGTAACATTAATAACAAGCTTAGGTCAGGTATGAAATAGACAATATTGGCACTTTTTTGGAACTTCCCCCATAATGGGTCAATAGTTTGAATAATTATAACGCAAGGCTGGGGTTATACATCTGTCAGAAAAACCAATAAAATTAAGCCATTTTATTTGTCGACAGTTCAAAATATAGACTTACTATTTTTATTCAAGTATTTGCTTCAAGTACTTCTGGGAAGTATTTATAAACTACTGCCGGGAGGTACTCAAAGCAAATACTTGAATAAAAATAATGATTCTATATTTTGAACTCTTTACTAAGTCCATATTAAAGCTTGGACACATGGCGAGCAACAAAACAAATATTTCCTATAGCCTTTGGCAATCTTCAAGAATTGTATTTTTTATCTCCACCGATGCAGGCAAGAAATGCAGAATTCTTGTTATTAATTCCATTGCCTAATGAAATTATAAATCAAAATTGGCCTGTCGTCGATTTATTAGTCATTTCGAGATATATTGACATTGAAGTAGGCTTTTAGCACATTCCCATATTTACTGCATTATACACACACAGGCACACACATATCTGCTGTCATTTTCCATGCACACACACACACACACACTCAGACACACACATGCCTAGAACGTTTGGCCATAAATTAGACTCGATATCTTCAACAAAATGTTACACGAAAAATGTGGCAGGCAACAAAATGGCAAATGTGATGGCGAACAGTGTTTCAAAAACAAAAAAAAAAAATTGATGGAATTAAAGCGTGATAGTGTGATTTCTTTATATTTGGCTGGGCAACCACAAGTGGTTATCGTTAGAGCTCTCTAGAATTTAAATGTGAATAAATCTTTTGTGTCTCGTGCCATTGCTAGTGGCCGTGATACTGGTAGGGTAGCTCGACGTCAAGGAAGTGGACGGAACAAAACAGCAACATCAGCAGAAATTGTTCGAAAAGTAAAGAAGCGACTTGATCGAAACGCGGGTTTCGCAGTGGCCGAAAAATGGCTCGCGGGCTGAACATATCGCAATATTCCATTCGGCAAATATTGAAAAATGAGCTCGGGGTAAAGCCATTGAAATTCCAAAAAGTGCAATAAATTACACCGCATCAGAAAGAAAATAGACTCAAAAGAGCTAAAGAGTTGCCTCGCTCGGCAAAAGTGGTGAACTACCGAATTTGGTTTTCTCCGATGAGAAAGCATTCGTTGTCCAGCAGTTCGTAAACAAACGAAATGATCGTATTTACTTGCCAAAGAGGTCAGCTGAAAATGTGCACCTTCGGTTGGCCAATAGAACTTAAGCGCCGACCATGGTGATGGTGTGGGCTGCCATAACAGCCTGTGGTCGCTCTCCGCTCGTATTAATCGACCGTGGTATCAGAATAAATGCCGAATATTATCGCGAAAATATTCTGGAGGATAATCGAACGTCGCAACATAATAAATGCCGAATATTATGGCGAAAATATTCTGGAGGGTGTATTAAAGCCTTGGGCACGCAAACATTTTGGCCGCAGACCTTTGACATTCCAACAAGACTCAGAACGCGACACCCAAGACTGGTTACAAAACGAGGTTCCTCGCTTCATTTCCAGCGCAAAAAGGTCACCAAAATCTTCGGATACCAATCGGTTGGACTACTGTGTCTGGAGTATTTTGGAAAGCAAGGTCGGCACTGAAAAATACCAAAGTGTCGATCACCACAAGCAAGCGCTTTCACGGTAATGGGTCAAAATACCGCAGAGCAACATTCGGGCAGCATGTGACGGTTTCAGTGACCAATTCAAACAAATCTAAACATATTCTAAAATTTGATGCTATTTTCGAAATTTTTTTGCTTTCATTCAATAGAATTAAAAAAAAAATTGTAAAAATTATGGCGTAGGACTTTGTTGCAGTTTTTTTTTATCTCATCCTGTATATTCTTGATCTGCGAATTCCAAGTCTATTTAGCAATGTCTACCTGTCTGCGTGTTGTAATCAAGCATTCTTTGAAAAGAATTGAGTTCGAAGGCACACATGTGTATTTTTGGCAGTGGCAGGAGAAGTTTGTAAATGAGCCATATCGGTCCACGCTTTCGTATAGCCCCCATATAATGATAACTTCCAATATTCGGTATTTTGATGATTTTAAAAAACAAAAATTTACCGGAATTGTTTACAATTTCGTATTTGAAGCCCGTAATAGCCCCCATATAACAATACCTCACGAAATTCGGAATTTTGATGATATTAGCGACTTATTAACCGGAATTGTTTTAAATGTCGTATTATGGTTCAAAGTCAGTACTACAGCCTATGACATGAAAATTATTTATGCAGGACGACATCTTCGTATAGCCCCCGTATAACGGTCTTCATTTGAGCGGTATTTTTCATTGGATTTTTTATAATTTTTCATTTTTCTTCAAATTGGTGTAGGCTATTAAAAGTTTGGCCCGGCTGAACTTAGTTGCATTTTTTCTTGTTTCTTATAAATGCGAATGTTTTAATCCCAATCCCCGAACAATTTTCTTTAGCTACTGTTACCCATGAATCACCAACGTTCTTTTAACAGTTGTGAAAATTTTGCCATGAATCTCACGTAACTTTCAACCTACAAATTGTGGTGTTGTTCGGGGTAGTAGTAGTGGTGGTGTTGATGGCGGTGGCATGCAGATGTATCCCAAGCAAATGATATTTTCCACTTCAGTCGAAATGGTATTCGTTGTCTATTCGATTCGCTCAATGTGTTTTTATAAAAAGATACGAGGGCAAATGTGAAAGTTGTAGATGCAATATAAGCTATTAGGTTATTTGCTTCTAAAACGTTCTCATCGAAAAAGCTGAGAGAAGATGGCACTTGGAAACCGGTGGCAGGGTATCTATGGCTGTCTCTTCGGTAATCTCGAGGAGAAGAACAAGCTGCCGTCAATGTAGTATCAGATCTGATAACAGTGTTTCTGTCCACTTTGGACTATGAAGAAGAGGTAATCACGAACGAATATATACAGGGTTGTCCATATTCAACGGACCCATAACACTTTGGGCCCATTCCAATCGACGAGGCTTGTTCGCAGGCAACATTCTTTGCGTCAATTGAATTTTGTACGGGAACAAATGCAAATCAATGCGAATAATCCGTTGTAAAGTGGACCGAGCCTTGCCCAACTGCTGAGAACGGCGTTTTGGGATGTTCTTGGGGACCTCTCAACACTGGCTTGTACGGCAGCGATATTCTCGGCCGATCGCTTTGGTCGACTTTTATATGGCCTCTTCGGATTAGAAAGAGCCTTACCAGTCGAAAATTGTTCGTATAAACGCTTAATGGTGTTCTTAGAAGGCGCACTTCTCACATTTTTTAATGTTTTAAAAGCACGTTGAGTTTTCACAATTGACTTCTTCTGTTGAATGTAAATTTCAATTATTTCAGAGCGCTCGCGTGTCGTGTATTGGTTCATGGTAAAAATCTGCTTGGACTGACGCTTCAAACGCGGTATGTCATTAAGCGATGTGACATCTCTGTCAAAAGTTATTGCGTTGCCAGATGGGTCCGTCGAATATGGACAACCCTGTATACCGGTAGACTACTTCTGGTACCTCCGCCACAAAGGGTAAACATTTTGGAATATTCATGAAGCCCATAAAACACGATTTTAATATCCGGTTGCATTCAGACTTGGTATATCCCAATATTCCCATCAGCATAAGATCTGTTATAAAGGTGATAGAGATCGGACCATTTCTTCTAAATAACTCCCCCAAGGTCGAGTGTGAAGATAAATTATATCGGTCCACTCCTTCTGGGACCTCGTCTACAAAGTGTCAAAGTGTTGAATAACCAAAACGACCATAACATCTGAAATAAGTATCCGGTCCTAGTCATGTTTCACACATCCCATTATTTCTACAAACACCAGAGCTGTTATGAAGACGATATATATCGGCGAACCCTTAAAGGGTCACTATATTCAATACCTTTTCAGTCATGCGTATGAAAATGGGATTCTTCGGTCAACTATATCTGGTACCTCACGCAAATTTCAACATTTTTTTTTTTAAATTTTCACATATCTCATATAAAATGAAGGAAGTAACCAATATAGTCCAAATGGAACGTCCATGGAACGTCGCAATATTTATATCTGATACGGCAGTCCTATTGGTCCATTCCTTCGGAACCTACTTCATAGAGGGTCACTAATTTGAATAATCATAACAGAAGTCAAAATTATATTCAAATAATCAAACATTGGATGAGAGGATACATCTGCCGGCAAAACCGACAAGTACTTTTTAACTAATTTGCTTAAGAACAAATTTTTCTGTAACTTTCCAACCCCACCTCGTACACATTTTCTCATATATAAATGTGTCATGCATATATGCTTTATTTTCGACACATTTGTGACTACATCATTATTTTCATGGTCCTTTTGGAAGAAAATTACATTTTTGTTGAGTGCTACGTGTTCATATTTAGACAATCAAAGATTTCCACAATGCTGTAGCAATGCAAGCACTTCTCTGGTCTCCAACTCCCCGCTCTCTCACTCACTCTCTCTCTCTCTCTGTCTCTCACCATATATTAGACAATGTTCTGGTTTACTTTACATCGAAAAAAAACGAGACGAAACAAAAAAAGCTGTCCATTTATTTGTAACGGCTGGTCTGGGTGTTGGTATGTGTGAGTGTGTACGTGTGTGTGTGCATTACGTGCATACTGCGATTTTTGTGGCAAAATTATGTCAGTCCTATGTTGTAGACAAATGTAAAAATGTGTTCTGCCAATCAATCAAACAATAAATCACATTCGAATCTAATGATGAGTTAGACAGGATAGCGAAATGGAAAAAATTGAGTACGCACATGTGTAAATATTTGAGTTTTTGTTTTTTGAGGAATAAAATTCAGATTTGGAGAACCCGTGGATAAACAAATGGGGGTTTCCGATACATTGGATTCCTGCAAAAATGTTAACTATTATTTTATTGGAATCCCTTGTAAACTACAAAGAAAATTTTGTGCATTTTCTCACAAGAAACAATCCTTTTTTTTCGTCGGTTATTTGATAGAGGAAAAACTTGAAAATGTGTCATTTTTTTTGGGTTTGGCATTGTGAATGAAAGATGACACTTCGAGATATTTAAATCCTCACGCCCAACACGAACAAAAAATTGAAATTGTGTGTGAAATTGAGGTTGTCTAGCTGTTTCTAGAAATTGTGTGGGTGTGTGTGTGAGTATTATTGTAAGAACTGTCATTGATATCTGTATCGAAATATGCAAATGTGTTATCGTGGAAGGAGTTTCGCATGGAAGTGACAGACATGTGATTGAAGAAACATGTTCTCTTTGGCAGATTATTCGATTTATAAGCCTTAAGACGTGAGAAGTAAGCAAATTACAGCCTTAACATACGGTGAGGGGATTAGCAAATTTAGTTGTACTTCAAAGAAGATACTGGGGGAGGCACTACATCTACAATAAGACTTGAACTCTATAAAGATTAGTCTTATATTTCGCACGTCATGGACTTTATACGCAGCTTAGGTAATTTGTGAAAACTTAAAACACCTGCCTCAACCGGCTGGCATTTCCCAATAAAGGGTCAATATATTGAAAAACACCGCCCGATATTAATTTTTGTACCCTCCTGCAGTTTACATAAAGTTTGTCACTCCGTTTGTAAATCATCGAAATAAACTTTTCCGACCCAACAAAGTTTGCATATTTTCGATCAGCGTAAAATTGGCGATACCTATTGTCCGCCTTTTAGTGTGTTGTTTAAGTTTCGAAGATATCGACCTTAATGGCTAAAATTTCGGTTATATGCATATTATGACTATATATTTTATATGTCCATATAGCCAAGGCTATGGACATATAAAGGTACCTTACAATATTCGTTATTTTAATGATTTTGGTATTCACATTATCTGAAGAAAGTGTTTGAAATTTGGAATAGTTCTAAGTGGATATCAACCACTCAAACAAAAAGAGGTCTATATAGACCTAAGTTTTCGTATGGATCTCATATACTGTACTTATTAATATTCGGTATTTTGATGATTGTAACCCCTTTTTCCAACATATTTATTTGGAAATTGGTATTTGATGTTCTGAATTGATAACAACAACTCAGCCAGAAAGAGTTCCATATCGATCTAAGTTTTTCTATAGCCAACACATAACGATACCCCTCAATATTTATTATTTTTATACCTATAACACTATGTGTTGGTGGTATTATAAGTTTGATTGGGCCAAAATTTATCGCGAAATTATGCATGTAGGGTGGTATAAGATCAAAATTGAAGCCTATTGTTGGGGGAGATGATCACAAAAAATTTAGAGGTTGAAATGGACCAAAAACAAAAAAAAAAAAAAAAAAAAAATTAGCTAGTTTTTGCAGGCGCTTTAGAGGTTACATTTTAGACCAAATGACTTTGAATTTTGCATGGGGCTAAAGCTTAGGGCTGGGCAGAAGCCTATTATTTTGTTTGGGCAAATTTAACGGATAAAATATATGATTACTTTTATATTAAAATAAGTTAGCAAAGGCTACACTCGATTGGGGCCGACCGTTGAATACCCTACAACACTATAATAAGTGATACAGTTTATATAGGCGAGATACTCGAAAGAATTCCACAAGATATTGTGACAAATAATTAATTTTCGAATAATAGCAACTTAAACTAATTTGCTCATTTCCAATTTATTGTTAAATGTTGCACGTAAATGGTCTTCCTAGATCTGGAACCAATATTTCCCAAAGACCTATAATCTCTCAGAAGTGGCAAAAGATTAACATTTATTATTGGTTTTTGACTGAAACGCATCTATATTAGATACAGACATTTGACTATATTCTTCAACGAAATCAGCGTTAACGAAATAGTCAGAAGTGCGTCTTTCCTGTATTTGTGAATTCTCCAAAAAGTCACTGGTAAAGATCAGAAGTAACCTTGTCATGGCTTTGTGGTTTCGCCGGGATTTAAAATATTCGCGGTTTAATGAAAATTTTTGAATTTTTTCAACACAAAAGATATGGTCTATTTTACCCGCTAAATATTATCCGATGACCACCCAAATTGGTAGGCTTCTTCCCTGCCCTAAAATCTAGCTACATGTCGATTGGTGTATAATTGCGACCTGCATAGCTACTGCAAAATCCGACATTTTTTCAGTATTTGGTCCATTTCAACCCCTAAACATTTGGCGATCATCTCCAAAAGAAATAGGCTTCTATTCTGACCCAAACCCCACCTTCGTGCAAAATTTCGTAAGGATCGGGCCATAATTGCGACCTGTAGCGTGATTACAAATTAACAGGGACGGACGGACATACATAGCTAGATCGGTTCAGCTCGGCGAGCTAGGAAGATCCATATATACTTTCCTATATGGGAAACCAATATTTCGAGGTGTTACATAAGTTCTGGCCCAATCAAACTTATAGTACCCCCAACACATAGTGTTGTAGGGTATAAATACGCAAACTCCCACTGAACCAAACTCTGGTATTTTTGTGCGAAAACTAAATTTAACGAAATCGCAAATACATGAATGTGAAATTTATGTTCTTTCTGAGAGAACGAATTTGGTATTTGACGTTGTAGTCCAGATCTGTGGTGGTTATTTGAAGAGAGGAGCAATTAGGTTCAACATTTGCTTTAATTATGTAGTACATATGGGTATGTTTCTTAAGGGAAACGTGATTCTAGCCAAAAGGACTTCAGATTCGACATAAATCCCAAAATAAAGCCCAAAAAAAGTATAGGGGTTTAGTCTGGGTGTCCGTCTGTCTGGGGAGTATTCAATTTGGTTCAAATCTGATGCATCGTAATATGTTTGTCAAACATAGATCGAGTTCGAAGATAAACAACATCGGTTTACTTTCTTCAAATCATAATATTTCCATCAGTGCTAGGCCAGGTACACAATATGGGTAATATTGGCGTACTGCTTCAAATTCCTCCCACCGAAGGGTCGAATTTCGTACATCTCAATGTTATTCTCGTCCGCAATCAAAAGTTTGATGTGAATATGGTATTTATCGGCCCACTGCCTCTCGTACCTCCCCACGAAAGTTTACACATTTTGAAATCTTAATCGAAAGTATATATAGCTGAGACCAAATATTGTTGTTGTGGAGAGTATTTTATGTGTATGAGGTACTTAAATACAAACCAATTTTCACCAAATTTAATACACTTTCTCTGAGGCCGAATTCGTTCGCCTGTGACAAAATCCATTTAAATCGGGCTTATATTATCCATTTGGTGCATATCCAAATCATTTTGTGCAATATCCAAATCGATTTCGTTAAAAGTTGGCAAAGGTATTTCTGAGCTATATTTTATATATTTCCCTGAATATCGTTGTTACGGAGTACATACTACGGCTGTGGAGGACAAAAATAACAAATCGAATAAACAATATATATATGGGAGCTACAGCAATATATCTGAACCGATGTCCATCAATTTTTACATACTTGTTTCTCGAAAGCAACAAATTTTAGAATTAGTGTAGTTTTGTTCGAATTGGTAACCCTTGGCACGAATTATGGCCTTCAAACGGCCAATGAAAATACAATGGCCGGCGCTTGAGTTCAGGTGGTCAACCGAAGGTGCACATTTTCAGCTGACCTCTTTGGCAAGTAAACACGATTATTTTATTTGTTTACAAATTGCTGGAAAACGAATGTGTTCTCATCTTAGAAAACCAAATTCAACAGTTCACCACCTTTGGCAGTTCACCAAGCGAAGCTACTCTTTAGCTCTTTTGAGTCTATTTTCCTTCTGTTGCGGTGTAATTTCTTGTACTTTTTGGAATTTAAATGGCATTACCCCGATTTAATTTTTAAATATCTGCCGAATGGGATATTGCGATATGTTCAGCTCACGAGCCATTTTTCGGCCACTGAGACGCGGGTTTCGATCAAGTCGCATTTTAACGGCTGTCGGATGAGTGGCTTAGAAATGAGAACATTCTGGAGTTGCTTGCAGTTTTTTCATCTCGCCCATTTGGAGCACAATCCGACGAATATATACAGGAGCTATATCAAAATAGGGTTCCTCCTGGGGCCAAATGTGATTGGCTCAATGATTTGTGACAGTCGGATAGACGGACGGAAATGCATAAATTGGCTCAGAATGTTATTTTATGCAGATGTTCAAAAGGAACTATGGCTCTATCTGCACGATGTACATTCTTATGCACAAACACATAATACCTCGTCCGCATTCTGGTGTAGGGAATAAAAACACTGGTTTAGGGAATAAAAACACAAAAGAAAGTAACTCATTATCTTCGAAACCGAGAAAATATCGAGTTTATGTATGAAAGTAACATAATATTTCATTTTAGGCAGAAAGTGTCAAAACAGGAAATATTCAACACAAACTTTCACAACTAACCTCAGGATGAACCATATCTCGAGGTATAATAAATTTATGAAAAAAAAGTAAGCAAAGGCTATAGTCGTGCGGGGCCGACCATGTGATACCCTACAACACTACAATGTGTTAGAACTCCCTTTATGTCCAAATCCATTTTGGAAGATTTTGCTTTTTAAATTATTTCACGGAGCACTGACCAGATATTTCCCTTAGCATCTTGAACAGCGACATTTGCCCAATATTTACACACTCCATCGTGCTGTTAGTTGTTGTTGTCCATTATATAGCTAAATATAATCCAGTGGTCATCCTAAATGCCACAATTCTTCCCTGTCCTTAACTCTCTTCTTAAGCGTGTCGATTGGCTTCAATTGTGTGATCAGGAATTTTTTTCTGTTTTTGGTCCATTGAAACACCCAAGCATATTGCGGACATCTTTGAAAACAATAGACCTAGCCCTTCTGAGCCTAACCCGACCCTTGTGAAAATTTTCGTGAGGATCGGACGATAATTGCAATCTGTATATAATAATAACCCCAACCTGTGTTGTAAGATGAAAAATGTTACAAAATATACTCTTCAATATTATAAGTCAAATTAAAAAAAAAAAAATCGTATGCGATAAAAAATATGAAAAAATAAAAATATGTTACAAAATTCTACAAAATCTATATTAACATCTTTATCGGCATATTTTTCTGCGATTTTTTTAGATTTTAAACTTTTTAGTCAGGAGGGCATTCTGAATTGGCAAAATTTTTCAAAATCGGTCTAGCCATTCTTGAGATATAAGCATTCTAACTAACATCCCCTCCTTTGTATATACACATTGTATATATTTCGCTATATATAACCGATATACTTACTATCGGCATATACGTAACGGTCAGATTGACCTGTTCGTCTATTTGTAATTTGCCGGGATTAAAAATATTAGCGGTTTAATGGGAAATTTGAATTCTATTTTACACAAATGTTATGGCCTATTTCACCCACTAAATATTACCCGATGACCATGAACATTGGAAGACTTCTACCCAGCCCTAAGCTCTAGCCTCATTCTAATTTTGGCATCGATTGGTTTATAATTGCGACCTGTAGAGCAACTGCAAAATCAGGAAATTTTTAAGTTTTCGGTCCATTTCGACCCCTAAACATTATGCGATCATCTCCAAAAGCAATAGGGTTATATTCTGACATTAACCCCACCTCCATTTTCAATTTCGTGAGGATCGGGTCATAATTGCGACCTATAGAGTGATTACAAATTAACATGGTCAGACGGCCATACATAGCTAGATCGACTCAGCTCGGCGAGATAGGAAGATGAAGCTATACTTTCCTATGTGGGAAACCAATATTTCGAGGGGTTACATAATTCTTTGCCCAATCAAACTTATAATACCCCCAACACATAGTGTTGTAGGGTATAAAGATTCGAAATTAATGTGTTTCAAGTGAAAATTATGTGTTGAGTTTTTTGTCAATATCTATCACCTATTATTTTATCCCTTTTGTGATTAGATTTAAATTTTAGCCCAATGTACGTAATCAAAAATTAGATTTCCATAATTATGAAATTTAAAATTGGAGTCAGTATGTTAGAATTTAAAAATAATAATTTTTTATTACGCTACTTCATTACAATATTTTTTATACTATCAAAACCTAATCTAAAATATATAAAACTTGATTTCTCTACGTTAATCTTGGCACACATTTTTTTACACATTTACGATTATTGAACCATCCTAACCCACCAAACCTCCTCTCTGGAGGAATCAAATTCCCATAATATTTTTATGGCCACTATTGACACAGCAGCAATGTTAACAGACACTTTTGGCCGGGCCTTAAGTGTCAATGTATAAAAATGTCATTAATATTCTCTTGGTAAAAAATCTGATTGTTTCGGTTAAAACCACATTTAACGGTTCTTTCTGTTATATTTTGTTTTTTTTCTCCGTTTTTGCCTTTCATTTTAGTTGGCTTTCATTTGTGGCACAGAGTACAAGAGACGTGAGTAGAATTTTTATTACCTCATCTGCAAGGGTAATTTGATTGGCTCCTCTGTCCATGAGCCAATAGAATATTATATCTTATTGACAAAAAGTCAGGGAGACAAAAAGTGGGAGAAGTAGGAGACCACGATGAAGATAAACACGCCACAGATACAGGTTATGTGTCCTTTGCTGGCAAAATAGGAAATACAATAACTGTTGACTTATAAAAGGGGGTTAAGTGGGATTTTTTCTGGGGGTAAAGGAAATCCTAAGGGATGCATGTGATTTTGAAAGAGATTTGGTAAAACTGGGGCAGGGGAATATTGTGATAGTTTACTTGGTGCATGAGAAAACATGTTGCTATTTAAAAATAGGATGGGGAAACACTTTCAGAGTAGGAGTATAAAAAGGAATTCTGATTTGTTTGTAACATAGATAAGGAAGCGATATAGACATATAGTTCCTTTTGATGATCTGCATAGAATCACATCCTGAGACGATTTATGCATGCCCATCAGTCCGTCCGTCTGTCCATGTGTTTTTGTAAATAAAGTACAGTTCACATTTATTGCCAGATCGAGATGAAACTTTACATAAATTATTTGGATTGCCCAGGGAAGAACCCTATTGAAATTGGAGATAATCGGTCAAAATTTAAATATGGATCCTACATATATATACAGAGTGAGAAAAAAAGCTGCAATAAAGTCAAACGCCATAATTTTTACTTTTTTTAAATTTAGTTGAACGAAAGCAAAAAAATGTCGGAAGTAGCATCAAATTTTAGAATAAGTTTAGATTTTTTCGAATTGGTAACCTTTGGCACGAATTATGGCCTTCAAACGACCAATGAAACCGTCACACGCTGCCCGAATGTTGCTCTGCGGTATTTTGATCCATTCCCGACGAAGACTTTGGTATTTTTTAATGCCAAGCTTGCTTTCCAAAATACTCCAGACACAATAGTCCAACGGATTGGTATCCGGAGATTTTGGTGGCCATTGTGCGCTGGAAATGAAGCGAGGAACCTCATTTTGTAAACATTCTTGGGTGGCGCGTGCTAAGTGCGATGGTGCTGAGTCCTGTTGCAATGTGCATGGTCTGCGGCCAAAATGTTTGCGTACCCAAGGCTTTAATACACCCCCAGAATATTTTCGCTTTAATATTCGGCATTTATTCTGATGCCACTTGATGATTTCGATTATTAGGAGCGGAGAGCGGCTATCGGCTTTTATGGTGGCCCATACCATCACCATGTCTAGCGCTTGAGTTCTGGTGGCCAACCGAAGGTGCACATTTTCAGCTGACCTTCTTTGGCAGGTAAACACGACCATTTTGTTTGTTTACAGACTGCTGGACAACGAATGTTTTCTCAGCGGAGATAACCAAATTCGGCAGTTCACCACTTTTGGCCAAGCGAAACAATTCCTTCGCTCTTGTGGGTCTTTTTTCTTTCTGTTGCGGTGTAAGTTCATGCACTTTTGGAATTTTAATGGCTTTACCCCGAGCTAATTTTTCAATATTTCCCGAATGAATTATTGCGATATGTTCAGCTCACGAGCCATTTTTCGGCCACTTCGACGCGGGTTTCGATCCAGTCGCTTCTTTACATTTCGAACCATTTCTTGTGATGTTGCTGTTTTCGTCCGTCCACTTCCTTGACGTCGGGCTACACTACCAGTATCACGGTAACGAGCGATGGTACGAGACACAAAAGATTTATTCATATTTAAAGGCTAGAGTGCTCTACCGATAGCCACTTGTGGTTTTCGAGCCAAATATAAAGAAATCACATTATCACGCTTGAACTCCATCACGAATAACTTTTTTTGTGGAAAATTCTCACCAAAATGCTTCGGTACGCTTGTAAACAATATAATGAGCTGTCACTGGAATAATTTTAACAGCTGTCGAACGAGTGGCTTAGAAATGACAGCAGTCTGAATTTGGTTACAATTTTTTCATCTCACCCTGTATAGACCAAACCTGGCACGTCGCAATATGTGTATAATTTTCTTTTTGTAGGTCAGATGCCAAATGGACAATATTGGTCCATGCTTTCGGAACCTACTCTATAAAGGGTAACAAATTTAAGTAATCATAATAGAAGTCAAAATATATTTAAATAATCGAACATTAGCTGAGGATATGTATATGTCGATAGAACTGAGTGATACTTATTAAGTTGTTAAAGGATCCTTAAATCTAAGCTACCATCCGCAGGACATTTATACGAAATTTTCTGCGCATTAATTAAAAAAGTAAAATTCCTCTTTGTCCCCAACGATTTCAACACAGGGTAGCTGAGCCTTGTAAAATCGTCTGAATCTACCTAATTATGCAAATAAATGAATGATATTGTTTCCATCGGTCCCATAGAGATACGTGACTATTCCCTCTGCCATAGCATTCCATAATTTGCGTTTTTTTTCTATATTTTCTGTCACGACTGTCGATAACTTAATTATGCGAATCCTCTTCTCATTGATTATGGCCAAGTGTATTTCTTTTTCTTCCATATAGTGTATCCTGTTCGTCCTTGTTGAATTCCAAACCAACATTATGGACATATCAGTGTCCAGATTACTTGCAACACATGTTCGATATGTTTTCCCCAACGATACCCTATACAGTAGCATTCAATGCCTAATGGATGCCAAAGCTGAAACGAGGGTTAAAGGTAATGGCAGGGCCTCAAGATGGTACAAATGCAGCGGATTTAAATTATGACGTTGTAGTGTAGTACGAGTAGATGTCGGAGTTTAAGGTTGCAACGAAGGATTCGGAGCCAAGCTAAAAAGCGGTGCCCGGGCGTAATACGGAATGTTATGGTGATTATGTTCACTTTTTTTGTTCATGACACCTATAAAAAGTTGGGATTATGTCCGATCCTAAAAATTGCGGTGCGAAAAAAAATTTTGGACATAATCTCAAGTAAGAAAACAAGGCTTAAGGTGAGTTTAGGGGCTATTTTCGAAATGGTCTGAAATATTTGTGTGGCATATGTGTTGATATCTCTTGTAGTTCCGAATCCTTGCATCCTTTAAAATCAGAGGCTGGTTACTTACAAAAGTTATGGAAAAACTATGGATCGAGAAGTCGGTTTTGGGTCAAACCCCAGAGGAGGAAATCTTAAGCTCCGGCCGAAGGCTGCCTATTTACCCGGTACAAAAATACCAATTTTCTAGTATTGATCTGGAACCGGTTCAAACAATCAAATTACATGACCAGTTGTTGGATAGTATTCCCATATGCTTTCCAATATGATACCCATTAGTTTTGTATAACCAAATTTGGTATCCGAACTTATGGGTCGAATATCTAGGAAACTGGGTATTTCTCTCCACGAATTCGGACATTCCAATATTTATACAAACACAATGTATGGTGTAAAAAAGGGGTATAGAGGCCTACCCCTTCTGCTAAAGAGTTTCGGGTTCTTAGGCTAAACTCTTTTAAGACCTTTATATAAAAAAATACTTTGCCATAATTAGGTTAAAAATACCTGGGGTTAATGTCCGCAATCATTTTGGACATAATCTCCATTATTATGGGAATAATGTTCGCTACATTCTGAGGGGTTATGACTATTTTTTTCCAATTATTTATGACATTATATGCGAAAGAAAAAAGGTAATAATACCCATAATTGTAAGCGGTTATGTCCGTGGGTTCTATGACATTGCACATAGACAGGAGTTCTGATTAGAATATAGGTCTCAAAGCAGATCAAAATTCTGAATATGGTTTTAATTATAATCATTAAGAGCCACCACAGCTTTCGAATCCGGTCATATAAATAGACTTCGATTTTGACTCTGACCTGATTGTACCAAGACCTCTTTTTAAATGCTCCATTGATATTTCCTCAGATTTGTCAAAATATTCCTATCGCAATGCCCTTGATACAATATCATTTGAAGAGTTTATACTTCTTTTTTACTACTCCCATTTTAAGGCCCTCGTGTGAATTGCGAGTCCGCTACCATTCAGTCTCTATTTACACCGTCCACCATTATGGCCAGCAAAGTAATAACGTGGCAAATAACAAATTGCAATTAATTGGTTCGAACTCATTAGAACGCATTGAAGTGAACATGTGTTGCGTTGCGTTGCGTTGTGTTGCCTTCCACACGTCTAATCGTTTTCATTTCATAATCACTTACGTCTCAATAACTTGTCGAACTAATGAAATAACTGTTTTTATTACTTTAACAAGTTGGAGTAAACAAATACTTGTTTTTCTGTAATTTATACTTAAGTATTATCAACAAAACATAGCAAAATATAAAGAATTTATTTAAAATCATTAAATCAGGAAGCGTGTGCAATTCGAAAAATGAAATTCAAATGTATGTGCTCAGATTACAATGGAAATTTAAGGCTCGTGTGGAATCTGATGTGTCCCTAATTCTGCATCATAGAAATGCACCTATATGCTGTGTTAGATCCCGAGCGATTTGTGAACAATTTAATATTGAGATCAGACAGAAGTTTAAATATGAGTATCTTCTGCATGCATTTATTTTTCCAAAATTTTAAGAGCCATGATTTGGATCCAGTTGTTTAAAAGGATTAACCTATTGATAATGGTCTAAAAATTGCACACAAATTTTGAAAAACCAACGAAGCCAGTATCAATATATGACAGTAAATGTAAGAGTTTTGAACATAATCTTTCGTAGCAATTGTAATATTTTGAATCATCTGAAAATGGATTATAAAATGTGGACAATATCTGTATATACATATATAGGGTGATTTTTTAAGTTGTTAGAAACAAAAACACATAAAGTTCAGAAAAATTCATAAAATCTTTTTTTCTATTTGAATTGATAATACGTGCATATAATTTAATGTATTAAGATTTTTTCATGCAAATGTTGACCGTAACTGCATCTCAAATGGTCTATGGTCCCTTAGTCCAATGATCTACTCTTTCCAATATTTCGTTGAATACACGCATTTTGATAAAGAAATTCAATGTTCATGTCTGTAAAACGATTCATGGTTAGATCAAATGGTTAGACCAAACTGAAGATGTTTGACAGTGAAATAAAACACGAAATTTGCCTGAGTTGTAATCCATTGTTAACGAAAAGTTTATATGTAAGAAAAATCACCCTTTATTAAAATGGTAGTAGAATTCGGTTGACCGAATGACTCAAAATACTTTTGACATTGCGAAGTAATCTCCTTCGCATAACTACATGACCCAAAATATAAAATTACAGAATAGACATTTTGCAAATGTGGCTAACAATTTAAATAAAACTAGATCTATATCAATTACAAGGTCGTGTTCTACCAGTTGCATTTCAAAATATAATTCTGTGGAGAATGCTGTAAAGGCGTTAAAAACCCCCATAGCTCGTCTGGCTTCACTATATGTCGGGATTTGATAGAACTCAAAGTGACAACAACAACAATTGTGGGAGATATTCCTATATTCACTGAATGGTGGATGTACATTGGAACATTTTTCACAGAGCGGGTTAAGACAATGGGAACTTGAATCGTCAAATCACTACTGAACAAGTATGAAAGACTCAGTCGGGTTTTCAACTTTTTTGTAGGGACGTCCTATTTCGATTGGCCTACATATGCCATATTTCCACTTTATCCATTATTGGAAATATCTGGGGAATAATTTTGCATTTTACAAGTTATAATTTTTAAGGTATTTAAGATATCCAAAGTTTAAAGAGAACCTTATACTGTTTTCATATTTGACGAAAGTTGTACGTGCTAAAATGTTTACCCTTTTTTGGGAGTGGTGGTTAATTTTTGCAACGAGAAGCAGACACCTACACAGGGTCTTCTCAAAATTTTCATTTTTCTATAATATTTGGCATATTTTATATCGATAAAAGAATTGTTTGCTAGTTAAGTCCTTCAAAAATATTTTTGAACGGCTAGGTACGTACCATGCGACAAGTTTGAACTACAGGGTGGGATAAAAAAAACTGCAACAAAGTCAAACGGCATAATTTTTATTTTTTTAAATTTTATTGAATGAAAGCAAACAAATTCGGAAAATTTATCAAATTTTAGAATAGGTTTAGATTTGTTCGAATTGGCCACTTTTGGCACGGATTATGGCCTTCAAACGACCAATGAAACCGTCACACGCTGCCCGAATGTTTCTCTGTGGTATTTTCTCGTTCCCGGCGAAGCGCTTGCCTGAGGTGATCAACACTTTGGTATTTTTTAGTGCCAACCTTGCTTTTCAAAATACTCCAGACACAATTGTCTAACGGATTGGTATCCGGAGATTTTGGTGGCCATTGTGCACTGGAAATGAAGCAAGGAACCCCGTTTTGTAACCATTCTTGGGTGGCGCGTGCTGAGTGCGATGGTGCTGTCCAAGGTCTGCGGCCAAAATGTTTGCGTGCCAAAGTCTTTAATGTACCCTCCAGAGAGCGACCATCAGCTGTTAAGAGTTCCACACCATCACCATGGCCGGAGCTTGAGTTCTGGTGGCCAACCGAAGGTGCACATTTTCAGCTGACCTCTTTGGCAAGTAAACACGATCATTTTGTTTGATTACAAACTGCTCGACAACGAATGTTTTCTCATCGAAGAAAACCAAATTCGGCAGTTCACCATTTTCGGCCAAGCGAAGCAACTCCTTAGCTCTGTTGAGTCTATTTTATTTCACTTTTTGGAACTTCAATGGCTTTACCTCGAGCTCATTTTCAATATTTGCCGAATGGTATATTGCGATATGTTCAGCTCACGAGCCATTTTTCGGCCACTGCGACGCGGGTTTCGATAAAGTCGCTTCTTTACTTTTCGAACCATTTCTGCTGATGTTGCTGTTTTCTTCTGATAGCGTAGCCCGACGTCATGATGATGACGTCGGGCTACGCTATCAGTGCGATGAGCTTTGGTACGAGACACAAAAGATTCATTCAAA
The DNA here is from genome assembly GCF_030504385.1 of Musca domestica. Lineage (NCBI taxonomy): Eukaryota > Metazoa > Arthropoda > Insecta > Diptera > Muscidae > Musca > Musca domestica. Next base: position 23,329 of record NW_026712404.1, on the reverse strand, counting down.
TTTAAATGCTGGAGTGTTCTAACGATAGCCGCTTATGGTTTTCCAGACAAATATAAAGAAATCACACTATAACACTTGAATTCGATCACGAATAACTTTTTTTCTGAAAAATTCTCACCAAAATGCTTTTGTACGCTTGTAAACAATATATTGAGCTGTCACTGGAATAATTTTAACAGCTGTGGAACGAGTGACTTAGAAATGACAGCAGTTTGAAGTCGTTTGCAGCTTTTTTATCTTACCCTGTAATTGTATTGGTTTCTGATGTTACCTTCGCAGATAAAAGGCGTTAAGGTATCGCTTGCCAAAATCTTGGAAAATAAACAGTGAGAGTTTTGTAAGAAGAGAAACAAGATCATGGGCATCAATGATTTAAGACGCCGTTTTATTGGACTTTTTGTATCGTTGGAAATCTGTTTGTTTCTGTAGCTTCCGAATGAAAAGAAGTATGTTGATAAAATTTTTCTCGCATAAGTATTTGTTCTGCAGAATTTTTGGTATTGAAAATGAGCTATATAGGTCCACGTTTTGGCATGGTCCCTATATAACTGTATCGAGTGATTTAAGGTTTTTTTTTTGCTGATTTAGTCACAATTTTAACCCAAATTTGCTGTAAATTGGCAACATATGTTCCCATTATGTCAGAAACATCCTTGTATAGAACTGTGAACATAGGTCTAAGTTTTGATATAGTCCCCATATAACTGTACCGGTATACCAAAATATGTACCAAATATTCGGTATTTTGATAAATGAATGATGAATTTAACAAAATTTTCAAATTTCTTCCAAATGGTGCAGGATATTTAAAGTTTGGCCCGGTCGAACTTACTTTTTTTAATTGTTAGGTCTTCGTTTCATGTAATGAAAATAAAAACATTCCGAAGTCTAGTTATTCCCTGCCTTACCTCCTGGTAAACATTACCATCGTTCTCCACTAATAAACAAACCTTGTTTTTATAAAAACAACAATAAAGGGATTAAGCCTGACCATTTTGCAACAACAAAATACTATGGTATCCCGAACAAACAAGTCAACACTGTTCTGAAAATAAAAACTATTTATTTAATTTTTTTATCCAAGTTATTCAGGAATAATGTTTCTTAAATCCGGTACTTTGAAGGTTACTGGTGATAAGTTTGCAAAAATATGTGACAATATGGACCCAAAATTCCTTATGGGTCCCCTGTGTCCACATTTGATATATTTTGAAATTTGTGATCCCCATTTGTTGTACGTAAACCATAAAATGAAATTCAATGGAGCCCAATTCATGCACATCTGCAGATATCGCCATTTTATGTCACCGGTGTAACCACTTCCACATAAAATAACACATCTATGCATGATTTTTTTTTTATTTCAACAATAACATACATCGATGTTCATGTTCAATACCTAACAAAGGACATCTGTGACTTATTGTCATTTCAGATGCGTTTTGTAGTCATGAATAAGTGTTTTGCTGCGTGTTTCAGAGCACATTCATGTTTTTTTTTTTCGTTCTCAACAATATTTCATGTTTCATTCTATCTATGCTGCCGCACACACACACACATGTATTCGCATAATTCCTCTTTTTCTATTGCAATGTATAAAAATAGCTTTATGCGGATTTTGAGTGTTCATGTGCCACAGGATGTAAGAGGATTTGGCAAATTTATTGCTAAGCAAAAGAAAAAAAAAAAAACATTTTCCAATAATCAAACGTTCATGGTAACAAAATATTCAACGAGTTTTCGTGTGAAGTATGTACTTAAAGTTAATCTGCCAAAAATGAGCAGAAGAGGAGATTTGAGCCCAAATCGAGGGGAATGGTTGCTGGTGACAACAAAATATCAAATGAATGAGCGAACATTTGATTTAATGGTAAAATTTGCTTTGTAAACATAAAATGTTATTACATGTGTGAGAGGGAGATGGTGGTGGGGGAGGGGGTATACTGGAAGCTGATTTCATTATTAAGGCTGTGGCATGCTCTGCTTTAATGGCTTACGTATGTTAATATCGTCATAATAATTTACGAATATTAATTCATTTCATTTCGAGTGGCAAAAGAATGGAAAAAGGGCAATTTTATTCAAGTGGCTTCGCTTGTGATTTCGAATGTGAATGGGAAATGGAATAGAAATTGAAAATTGGTGTTGCAAAATGGTGAAATTGGAAATTAGAAAAAAAAAAAAAAAAAACAAAAAAAAAAAAAAAAAAACAAGTTAAAAGGTGTCAGTCGGTTTTGCCGAGAGATGCATACCATTAGCCAAGGTCCGAATTTTGAAATAAATTTAGACTTCTGTTGTGATTATTCAAATGGTTGACCATCTATGGAGTAGGTTATGGAGTAGGCCAATATTGTATATTTCGTATCGAACATAAATAAATATGATGTAAATATTGCGACGAAGTTTGGACTATGCAGGGTGAGATGAAAAAACTGCAACCAACTTCAGACTGCTGTCATTTCTAAGCCTCTCGTACGACAGCTGTTAAATTTTCCCACTGACAGCTCATTATATTTTTTACAAGCGCACAAAAGCATATTGGTGAGAGTTTACCAGAAAAAAGTTATTCGTGATGGAATTCAAGCGTGATAGTGTGATTTCTTTATATTTGGTTGGAAAACCTCAAGTGGCTATCGTTAGACCACTCCAGCATTTAAATGTGAATAAATCTTTTGTGTCTCATACCATCGCTCATTACCGTGATACTGGAAGCGTAGCCCGATGCCAAGGAAGTTGACGGAGGAAAACAACAACATCAGCAAAAATAGTTCGAAAAATAAAGAAGCGACTTGATCGAAACCCGCTTTGCAGTGGCCGAAAATTGCTCGTGAGCTGAACACATAGCAATATTCCATTCGAATGGTATTGAAAAATGAGCTCGGGGTAATGCCATTGAAATTTCAAAAAGTACAAGAACTTACACTGCAACAGAAAAAAATAGACTTAAAAGAGCTAAAGAGTTGCTTCGCTTGACTGAAAGTGGTGAACTGCAGAATTTGGTCTTCTCCAATGAGAAAACATTCGTTGCCTAGCAGTTTGTAAACAAACAAAATGATCGTGTTTACTTGCCAAAGAGGTCAGCTGAAAATGTGCACCTTCGGTTGGCAACCAGAACTCAAGCTCCGGCCATGGTGATGGTGTGGGCTGCCGTAACAGCAGATAGTCACTCTCCGCTCATATTAATCGTCCATGGCATCGGAATAAATGCCGAAAATTATCGCGAAAATATTGTGGAGGGTGTATTAAACATTGGGCATGCAAACATTTTTGCCGCAGACCGTGGACATTCCAACAGGACTCAGCACCATTACACTCAGCACGCGCCACCCAAGAATGGTTACAAAATGAGGTTCCACGCTTCATTTCCAGCGAACAATGGTCACCAAAATCTCCGGATACCAATCCGTTGGACTATTGTGTCTGGAGTATTTTGGAAAGCAAGGTTGTCACTAAAAGATACCAAAGTGTCGATCACTTCAAGCAAGCGCTTCGACGGGAAATACCTCCGAGCAACATTCGGGAAGCGTGTGACGGTTTCATTGGCCGGAAGGTCATAATTCGTGCCAAAGGTGACCAATTCGAAAAAAATCTAAACTTGTTCTAAAATTTATGCTATTTCCGAAATTTTTTGCTTTCATTCAATAAAAATTAAAAAAAAAATATATATAAAAATTATGGTGTTTGACTTTGTTGCAATTTTTTATCTCACCCTGTATTTTTTGTTTACACACCTGATCTGATGCAAATGTTAGAATTTGCAAAGTAGGAGCAAAATCGGATTATCCTTCCGCCTTCCATTAGGTATACTATTTTCTGTGAAATTTTTGACCTGTTGCGGGGAGGTACCAGAAGAAGTGGACCTTTATTCCCCATCTCCGAACTCGATCTTGTAATAATAAAAATATTAGAATATTTGAAATTCGAAGTGAATTGGATGCTCGATTCGCATTTTAAGATCGTTTTGGTTATTCAGAATGTTGAACCTTTCTGGGGGAGGTACTAGAAGGACTGGTCAGTACCTACCATCTTTATAACGGATATTGTCTTGATGGATATATTGAGATGTACCAAATTTGAATGGAATGGGATGTTAAATTCGCGTTCTATGTTCGTTTTGATTATTCAAAACCTTGGCCCTTTGTGGGGGCAGAACCAGAGGGAGTAGTCCGATCCTACCATCTTTATAACATATTTTGTGTTGATGGAAATATTGAGGAGTACCAAGTCTGAATGGAATCGGATATGAATTTTGCTTTTTATGAGCATCACCGATATTCAATATTTGACCCTTTGTTGGGGAGGTACTTGATGGAGTAGACCGATAGTGTCTCTTTTCTCCCTGATGCAAATATTCGGATTTGGAAAGTTGGAGCAAAATCGGATTGTGATTTCTTTTTCTGTTCAGTAAAATATTTTGTTGAAAATGTTGACCCTTTTGTGGGGGGAGATATCAGAAGGAGTGGACCTATGTTGCCCATCTCCGAACTCGATCTTGTGTTAATAAAATATTAGGATTTTCAAAATTCGAAAAGAATTGGATGCTTTATTCGCATTTTGTGATCGTTTTGGTGATTCAAAATGTTGTTGAGGTACTAAAAGATGTGGTCAGATCCCTATCATCTTTATAACGGATCTTGTATTGATGGAAATATTAAGATGTACCAAATCTGAATGGAATCGGATGATAAATTCGGGTTTTATGTTCGTTATGATTATTCAAAAATTTTACCCTTTGTGGGGGAAGTACCAGAGGGAGTAGTCGGATCCTACCATCTTTATAACAGATCTTGTGTTGATGGAAATATTGAGATGTATCAATTCTGAATGGAATCGGATATGAATTTTGCTTTTAATGAGCATCACGGATATTCAATATTTTGACCCTTTGTGGGGGAGGTACTTGATGGAGTGGACCGATATTGTCTCTTTTCTGCCTGATGCAAATATAAGAATTTGCAAAGTTGGAGCAAAATCGGATTATCCTTTTTTCTGTTCAGTAAAATATTTTGTTGAAATTTTGACCTTTTGTGGGAGTGGACATTTTGCCCCTTGTCCGAACTCGGTTTTGTGTTATTAATAATGTTAGGAAGTGTGAAATTCAAAAAGAATTGGATGCTCAATTCGAATTTTTGGGAGAGTTACCAAAAGGAGTGGACCGATATCTGTCATCTTTCTAATAGAACTTGTGTGAATAGAAATATTGAGCTGGACTGAGCTTGAAAGTGATCGGATGTGAATTTCGCGTTTTACGAGCTTCGTGGCTATTCAAAACTTTGACCCTCTGTTTGGGAGGTACCAGAAAGAATGCACCGATATATCCCATCTTCATGTGTTCATTAAAATATTGGTATGTGTGGAGCCAGAAGGCAACCTGACTCTTATTTCACTTTGTAGAAGACTTCGAATTAATCCAAATTTTGACCCTTAGTGTAAGAGGTACTTGATGAAGTGGGCCGATATTGTACATTTTCGAAGCGGCAAGGTTTGCATAAAATCGAGTAGTCCTTTCTCTTTCTAAGAGGTAAAATTTATTCTTTGAAAATTTGGGGGAGGTACCTAAGTTTCACAAGATGCACCAATTTTGGTTACTCCGTTTGAGACTAATCGTGAGCATATGCCAGACAGACTGAAGGACAAAGACCCTAGTTCGACTCCAAATGTCTTGAAACGGATTTGGTTCAAAGGGACCAGCACATTCCCGAACCTTACTTTAGTTTCACAAAAAGTATTACGATACACCAAGTTTGGTTACACCCTTTGAGACTTATCGTGAGCACAAGCCAGACAGACAGATGGAAGGACAGACAACCTAGGGTCAAAACCCGTTATTTTGATGACATGTGGCTGAAGATATAAAAAGTGGGAGAGAGCTTTTCAGATATATATTTGGTTTCTGTCGTTGGAAATTATGTACCCCAGAAAGGTTCTGGTTATTGTCCGGGATACAAATGTTCCAAAAGGAGATACGTTTTTTCTGGGCTAAAAAAATATATATTTTCCAGGAAATCGAATTTTTTCTGACTTTCCTTGAGCTACAATTACTGTAGGGAGCTGTATATCCCCCCATTAAATAAGTTTTGCATTCTCCCCCTTAATATAACGCACTATTTTATCATTTCCACATAATTACCCCAAAAAGGCAACCATAAATTTGACCACCTCAAAGACCATAACATTTTCCTGTATCATTTAATTTTGCATATATTATTTATGTATGCTACCCATTAACTTAACGCATGGACACACACTTTCTCTCCCTCTTTCAATCCTTACTTTGAAATATAAAATTTTAAACATTTGCATTTTTTAATGCTCCACATTAAAACATTTTCGTTGGCCTTTTTTTGCACTGCTATGGATATGTGAAGAGTTATTTTTGCACTAATGCATTTTGCCAAGAAAAAAAAAAAACTTTTTCAGGGTTCTTTTGTGCATTCGCAAAACAAAACAGGAGAAAGAAAAGAAGACATGACCATTATCACAATAAAATAAAATTAAAACATTCAAAATGTATGGAAACACAATACAACAAAAGGCTGCGACAGTAAAGCTTTGCACCGTACCCAGAAGACATTTGGCCACAGTCCCAAAATGGAAGCAATCCAAGCGACAAACAAGCGAAAATCACAATTTTGGAAGGACAAAATGTTCAGAGTTTTAGAGCAGAGCTTAAATTTTATGCATTCTCTGTCAAATGCCAAATATGAAATGGTTAGCTATTTGAGGTACCCTACATTGGGTGAAGGCGATTTTAGAGCTTGTAAATAAAATATTCTAAAAAATCTTCTTTAAAAATCAAAGATATCATTCCAAAAATATTGTCTAAAAATTCATTCATTGAAAAAATGTTGAAAGTTTTTCCCAAAAAATTTAAAGATATCGGATTATCCTTTCATTTTGTGTGCAGTAAAATACATTTTTTTTTTGTCCACCTTTTGTGTGGGAGGTACCAGAAGGAGGTACCATCTCTAAAATCACGTTTATAGCTGTGATGGTACCTGAATACTGTTTTTGACAAATCTACGTTGAATGCTATGAAGGTCCTTCAAAAATACTCTTAACAAAATGTTTGTAGTGCTTAAAAAATATTTTGTAGAGTAAAGTCCTGGAAAAAATTTTAAATGTATTTTGCCTTAAAAAAATCGCGTTGTTAGCTTTGAAGGTCCTTGAAAAAATTGTCTTTATACACCCAAATTATAACTCTTGATGGTTCTTGAAAAATAACCTTTTAAAAATCCACGCTTTAACCCTTGATGGTTCTTGAAGAGATATCGTTTAAAGAATCCACATTGTTAGATCTAAGGGTCCTTTTTAAAGGAACATTTTAAAATTCAATTTTATAACTTTAAAGGTTCTTGAAAAATAGTATTTAGAAAGTCCACATTGTTATAATTTAAGGTCCCTGAAAAAAGTCTTTAAAATCCATGTTTTAAGTTTTGAAGGCCCTTGAAAATAGTCTTTAAAAATCTGCGTTGTTTAATTTGAAGGTCCTTAAAAAAATAGTTTTTAAAAAATCCAAGATGTACGTCGATTGCTTTGATAATCCTTTAAAATATTCATATAAGATCGAAGTTCTCGAAAAATATTTCTTGCTGGCTTTGGAAAAAAAATCGGTAAAATATATACGTGAATTGCCTTGAAGGTCCTAATAAAACTCAAGTTGATTTTTTTTTTAAATCCACGTCATTACCTTCGGAGGCCCCTTAAAAATATATATATTTTTAATTCATGTTACTAGCTTTGAAGGTCCTTAAAAACTATTCTTTAAAATATCTTTTTTATCTTTGTTTAATTTGAAGGTCCTGGAAAAAATAGTCTTTAAAAAATTCACTTTGTAAGCATTGAAGGTCCCTGAATAAATATTTTTTAAAAAATCCACGATGACCGTCGATTGCTTTGATAGTCCTTTGAAATATTCATATCAGATCTTAAAAAATATTTCTTGCTGACTTTGGTCCTTAAAGGTCCTTATAAAATTCAAGTTGGTAATTTTTTAAATTATCTACGTCCGCAAAAATATTATTATTATTATTTTTTTTTTAATTCACATTTCTAGCTTCGGAGGTCCTTGAAAAATATTTAAAAAATAATCCATGTTGGTAGCTTCGGTGGTCCTTGAAAAAATATTAAAAAACACAATAGTACTTTGGGATGTCCTTGAAAAATATTTTAAAAAAATCACGCTACGGAGGTCCTTGTAAAATATTAAAAAATCATTGCTACTAGCTTCGGAGGTCCTTCAAATATGTTGTTTTTTTTTTAATCCACGTTACTAGCTTCGGAGGTCCTTAATTTTTAAAATTCGTGTTCTAACATCGGAGGTGCTTGAAAGATATTTTAAAAAAATCCACATTATTAGCTTCGGAGGTCCTTGTAAATATTAAAAAAATCATTGTTACTAGCATCGGAGGTCCTTGAAAAATGTTTTAAAAAAGAATCCACGTTACAAGCTGCTGAGGTTCTTGAGAAATATTTAAAAAGATATTTTTTTAATCAACGTTACTAGCTTCGGACGTCCTTGAAAAGTGATTTTAAAAAAATCCACGTTACAAGCTGCTGAGGTTCTTGAAAAATATTTAAAAAGATATTTTTTAATCAACGTTACTAGCTTCGGAGGTCCTTGAAAGATATTTTAAAAAAATCCACATTATTAGCTTTGGAGGTCCTTGTAAAATATTAAAAAAATCATTGTTACTAGCATCGGAGGTCCTTGAAAAATGTTTTAAAAAAGAATCCACGTTACAAGCTGCTGAGGTTCATGAGAAATATTTAAAAAGATATTTTTTTAATCAACGTTACTAGCTTCGGAGGTCCTTGAAAAATATTTAAACAAATCTACTTTACAAGCTGCGGAGGTTCTTGAAAAATATTTAAAAAAATATTTTTTAATCTACGTTACTAGCTTCGGAGGTCCTTGAAAGATATTTAAAAAAATCCAAGTTACTAGCATCGGAGGTCCTTGAAAAATATTTAAAAAATCTACGTTACTAGCTACGGAAGTCCTTGAAAAATATTTAAAAAAATCATTGTTACTAGCATCGGAAGTCCTTGAAAAATATATTTTTTTAAATCCACGATTTTACCATCGCAGGTCCTTGAAAAATATTTAAAAAACACGTTGTTTGCCTCGCAGGTCCTTGAAAACTTTTTTTTTTAAATCCTCATACTACCTTCGGAGGTCTTTGAAGAACATTTTTATGCATTTAAATGCATGTTACTTATAAGGTGCTTGAAAAATATTCCTTAGAAAGGTACACGTTAAAGTTTTTGAAGGTCCTTGAAAAAATTGTGTTCAAAAGTCAATGATTCTAGCTTTGAAGCAACTTTAAACAAATAATGGTTCAGTTAATCCTTGAAAAAACTTTAAGTCCTCATTTATAGCTGTGATTGTCCTCCTTTGATCATTAAATAGTAAAGTAATAATGTAGGGTAACACATATGCTCTGCGCTTTTGGTATAAAACGCATTTCTATGTGTGATATAGGATATGGAATTAAATAAAACTTTGCATATGTAGATGTATGGGTGTGCCGAAAATAAATTATATATTTTAAAAAATTTCTCAGCTATAAATAACAACAGTTCAACTTTCGGCGTTATTTTTGGCCTACACCATTTCCATTTGCTATTCTAATTTCACTCTTTTTATATTTACTGGCGTTTGTACCAAAAAAGAAAAAAAAAACACCAACTTATTTGCTTTTAAGTGAAAACACCATCACAACAATACACAAGAATAATGTTTTGCATGTGTCCTCTCCAAAGGCTTTCGCTCAATGCTAATGTTGTCATTGCTGCTGATTCTGTGATGCTGCTGCTGCTGCATTTAAAACATTGTCTCTCACCCCCAAAAACATTAATTCCCAACAGTCGTTTTTTGGTCTTTTTGTCGTCGTTGAGGTTTTTTTGTTTGGCATTCTTCATTTCCACTTTCTAGCGCGGCACCACACAATGGCTACAAAACAGAATGAATGGCGGCAGGGGGGAAACAAGAAATTTGCATATTTGCCAAAAAAAATAAAAAAAGCTCGTCCCAAAGAAAACTGCATAAAAACAACGAGGAAATTAAGTCTTTTGTGGAGCACAGCATTAGATGTGAGACCCCAAACATCAGTTGTAGCGACATGGCTCCACCACCAGTGCCACTGAAATTTTCGTATGTTTTCACTTAACAATTATAATGACAATAATAAGTAAAATGGTTTTATGGTCTTGTTTTGAGCGACTTTCTGAAATTATGTTGTGGTCAACGAGATTGTACGAGTAGTTTTTCTAGTTTTGTTTAGCAAAAATAGAGAAGAAAGCAATAAAAAACGGATTTTTTTTGGAGATTCATTTTAGCACTTTATGTTTGTATTGTAATTGAAAATGGAGGAGAAAATTTAAAGTAGTTGAAAGGGAATTGCTGTAAGTTCATTAAAAATATCAGAGAGAGAACAGAATCAAACCTGCGTGCACGATTGATAACTGAGGGACTGATATGATATTTGGCTCCCGGGTTCCTGTTGGTCTGTAGTGGTGAGATAACGCTAGGAAATTTAAACTAAATATGTGAAAAAAATTACTAAATGCCATGAAACGGTATTTGGCGAATAGCTATATTTAGAATTGTGAAATGTGGCGTATTTTCGAATATTCAAATTTAAAGTTAATTCCAGCACAAAAACGTACTAAATGATTTGCCCTAATACTTAAGAAAAGGGTAAACCTAGAATTCTAAAATTTTGAAGGAAGGTTATTGTTAGTCTTTAGTAAAACCTTTTGAAAATAAAAGGTACACAAAGGCTGCAATTGCTGAATTACTAAATTTGGAAAGTTGTTGATGTGATTGGTAAGCAAATTTTAATTTTTTCAAAAAAGATGCGAAATGTAACATTATTGTACTCAATACGTTTTTTGAGCTTTGAAATTAATTGGAGCCAAATAGAGCCGCATTTTTAGAAATTCGAATTATCGAACGGAACTAAAAGTTGCTGTTCAATATAGTACATTGAAGGGATAATATTTAATATTTTGAATGCTGGGTGTAGAAGTGAAATAGGGAAAGATTTTTGAAAATTGGAAGTATGAGTTGACATAAACTTTTATAGGTTTATGTTGATGAAAGCAAGTTTTAAGAAAATCTAACTAAGAGGATGCTAAAAACGTTTTAAAAAAATATTCTAAAGATATAAAAGTAGTTAGCTTTAATTGCTCTTGAGAAAATATATCTTAAAAAATCCACGTTGTTAGCCATGAATATCCTTCGAAAATTTTAATTAAAAAAGTTAGAGTCTTATACTTTAAAAGTCCTTGAAAAAATATTCCTTAAAAATGCTCGTTTTTTACCTTTGAAGGACCTTTAAAGGTCTTGATAGAATGATGTTTAAAAAATAGAAGTTTTTAGCTATATATATCCTCAAACAAAATTCTTTAAAATCCACGTTTCTAACTATGAAGGTCCTTGAAAAAATATTCTTTAAAAACTACGTTCTTAACTATGAAGGTCCTTGAAAAAATATTTTTTTAAAATCCACGTTCTTAACTATGAAGGTCCTTAAACAAATATTCTTTAAAATCCACGTTTCTAACTATGAAGGTCCTTAAAAAAATATTCTTTTGAAAATCCTCTTTCTTTAACTTTTCTTTAAAAATCCACGTTGTTAATTATGAAGATCCTTGAAAAAATATTCTCTTAAAAAATACATTATGCTGAATGTTTTTAAATACATTCTTTTAAAATCTACGTTGTTTACTTTGAAGGTCCTTGAAAAAGTATTATCTTAAAAAATACACAATGCTGAAGGTCCTTGAAAAAAGTATTTTTTTAAAAATCCACATAGTTAACTTTGAGTTTCGAAGCTCCTTTAAAAATATATTTTTAAAAGTCCACGTTTTCAGCTTTGAAGGTCCTTGAAAATCATATTCTTTAAAAACATACGCTGTTGACTATGAGGGTTCTTGGAAAAATTATTGTGTTTAAAATCAACGAGGTCCACGAGTCCACGCTGGAAACCAAAAGCGACCTTAATATCGAATTTCAGCTCTATCTGTTCACCCAATATTGATTTTAGTAACGTATAGTACGCATATTCTAGACAATCTGCATCTCTTACCCTAGACACCAACAGTATTCCAATTTTAGTACAATTTAGTACTTTTCGAACAATTATAGTACACATTTCGAAAACACCCCCATATCTTAACCGCAGACACCAACAACGACAACTATATCAATTTTCAGGATTTCAGGTCTCTTACTTTATCAACCTCCAAATTTAGTACCATTCAATACTTTTCGAACAAATATATTACATATTTCCAAAAACAACCTCCATATTTCAATTCCAGATAAAAATAGAGAAGTCATTATCAAACTTCAAAATTTTAGCTCTATCTCTTTACCCAACCAACCAACCAAATATCTAAAACAAATTACATTGCTTTGTCCTAGACACCAATAGTGGTCCAAATTTAGTACCATTAGTACTTTTCGAAAAAATCACCACAAGATACCAGCAGCGGTGTCTATTAAATTCCAAATTTAGTGCTGTGTACTAGTACTTTTCGTACATATTTAGTACACATTTTCTAAACTACCTCCACACCTTCATATCTTTATTCCAGATCCTAAGAGAGACCTCAATATCAAATTTGAGAATTTCAGCCTTATTCCTCATCCAATACCAAATATAGTACCACTTAGCTGTACAAACATAGGAGGCCGTCATATCCACCGCCATATCTCAATTCCAGATACTACAAGAGACCTCAGTATCAAATTTAAGAATTCCTTAAGAATTCAAGTCCTATCCCTTCGCCCAATAACGAATTCTGTAACATTTGGTACTTTTCATAAAATAATAGCACAGCGTCTTGCAGTTTAATCCATTTTTTTTCTATTTTTTTTATTTAGTACCATTTAGTACAGTTTGCACACTTAGTACATATTTCCAAAAACCACCTCCATATATAAATCTTACTTTCCAACCTTGATTTCCATACTTTTCAAAGTTGTACTAAATTTAGTACGGTTTAGTACTTTTCTTATATATGAGTACATAGTTCCAAAATTGTCTACTTAAATCGACTCTACTCCTCAACCTTGATTCCCATTCCAAAATTCAAGTTTTTAGCTCTAGCTGTTCACATGATACGAAATGGTACTAAATGTGGTACATTTTAGTACTTTTCCTACACTTATAGTGCGAATTTTCAAAAACCCTTTGGTACATCTATCATTCACTTCCTCAATGACCCTCATCCTAGTTTGAAGATTTCTAGCTCTTGTGCTTCCTAAAATACAAAGGGTATCATATTTAATATCTTTTAATACTTTTCGTATCGTTCTAATACTAATTTCTAAAAACCCAGCCTTATCTGTCCCCTTCGGACCAAGAGAGACTCTTACCCAAAAATTTCAAGATTCTAGCTTTAGCCGTTACGACTGGACGTTGATGAATCGTTAAGTCAGTCAGTCATCAACAAAGGACATCCTATAGAAGATTTGGCTTTTTTGAAGAGAATACCACTTTTTAAACGCATATGTATTTGTGTATAGCCCCACATGTCCAACTTCTCCGATATTATTCCTTAATTTAGTTAGTGATCATTCCATTACAGTTTCAAAACAATAACCCCAAATAACAGCCACTACACCCATTCTTCCTCCATCATCCGTTTTTTAATATTGTTGAAACGAACATTTCATTATCCAATATTTAATATCATACCAGAAATGGATACCGGACAATGATTTACACAAATGTTTTCTTGTCTTTTTCTCCCTTTTTGCTTGTTGCCTTTCATTAGTTCCCCTTTTAAACTAATTAATGCTTTATTACTTTTGTTTTACAATTTGGTTGCACAAAAAACGAAAGAAATGAAGAAATGCTTTCAACTTTTGGAATCCCTTTTGTCGAAGACAGCAAACATTTATCGCGAAAATGTTACAGGGTGTGAGCTGCGGGAGCGGAGATAAAGCAAGAGAAAATTAAGAAAATTGCCCAAAAGTTGAAAACAATGGCTGAAGTGCAATGCAGCGAACAAAAGAGATGAAGAAACCTTTTGGCGTTGGTTTGGTAATCAAATTCTAATTAGCCAGAATCCTTTAGTAACTCCTCATTATTGCTGTTGTTGTTGTTGCTGCGTCTTTTTTCTTCGTCCGATTTCATTTTTGCTTAACACATTTTCGTCATTTGTTTCACATTTTATTCGCTTTTTATTTAGCCGACCATTTTGTAACAATTTTTTTGGGGTTCGAAATTTTTTTCTACCCCAAAAAAAATTGGGTCTGGTAATGGATTTGTAGTTTGGTTTATTTTTTTTGTTGTACTTTTTACACTTTATTAGGCTGTAATTAATTTTTATGGCTTTTGTTATGTTTTTTTATTAATTCAATGGTTTTTTCGGCTGCAAAGTGTTTCAAATAAGGATTTTTATAAAAATTGTATGTAAAAAATATTTATGTATAAACTTCAAGGGGTAGTATTATGTCGAAACATTAAAATGGAGATTTTAAGGGAATATCAAAGGAATATACATTTTACGTTTTTATATCCTCAGCCACATGGCTACAGGGGGTACATATCATATGATATGGCCAAAGCGTGCCCCACCGAAATAATTGTGTTAGATCCCACGTCTCTTTGAACCAATTCGTTTCAGGACATTTGGAATCGATCTAAGGGTGTCCGCCGTCTGTCTGGCTGCCTGGTGCGCATGATAACTCTCGAAGGAAATATCCGATGTGTTCTACATCGTAATATTATTATCAAACTTAGATCGAATTTGGTCCACTGCGGTACCTCCCCACAAAAGATCGAAATTTTCAAAAAAAATAAATAAATAAATAAATACATAAATAAATAAAAAAAAATAAAAAATTTAAAAAAAAAAATATTTGACTGCACAGAAAGAGAAAGGATAATCCAATTTTGCTTAAAATTTTTGCAAATTCTAATATTTGGATAAGTGCTAGGTCAAGTGCGAAAGTTCACTACCTCAAGTACCTCTCCCAAAAGGGTCAACATTTTGAATAATTATAACTTTTATTAAAAATTATGTAATAGTCCGATTGTCTTCAAATTACACACATCACTATATTTTTATCAATCGAAGGTCTGGTGTTAAGATGGAATATATCGCTCAACTTCTTCAGAAGGTCGCAATTAAAAAAAATATATATTTTTCTGGAGAAAGACAAAGGATGATTCGTTCAGAGAAAGACAAAGGATAATTCGATTTTGGTCCAACTTTGCAAATCTTAATATTTTTACCGGGCTAGGTCAGCCAGGTAATATCGGTCCACTCCATCGAATACCTTCCCCCACAAAGGGTTAACATTATAATAATAAGTCTTAATAATTATAACTCTTATAAAATGAGATGTAAGTCTTCATAGCAATCTAAGGTCTTCTGTGAAGTTTGTACATATCGGTCCATTCCTTCGGGTAACTTCCCCACCAAGGGTCAACATTTTGAATAACTATGAAGCTCATAAAATGCGAAATTAGCATTCGATTCTATTCAAACTTGACACGTCTCAATATTTTCATCAACACAATATCTGTTGTAAAGATGGTGCAGATCAGACCATTCCTTCGGTACCTCCCCCACCAAGGGTCAAAGTTTTAAATGACCAAACCATTATAAGATCCGAAATAAGCACACGGTTCTTTTCATATTTCACACACCCCTCTCCCACAAAGGACCAAGGTTTTGAATAACCAAAACGATCATAAAATCTAAACTAAGCATCCGATTCTCTTCATATTTCACACATCTCATTGTTTCTACTAACACAAGATCCGTTGTGGTACCTTCCCTTACAAAGTTTCAATATTTTGAATATCCATGAAGCTCGTAAAACGCAAAATTAACAACCGTTTCCATTCAGACTTAGCACATCTCAATATTTCCATGAACACAAGATATGTTACAGAGATGGTAGAGATTGGACCATTTCTTCTGGTAGCTCCCCCACAACGGGTCAAAGTTTTAAATGACCAAACGATAATAAGATCCGAAATAAGCACACGGTTCTTTTCATATTTCACATACCCCATTATTTCTTCTAACACAAGATCTGCTGTAAAGATGGGATATATTAGTCAGCTCCTTCTGGTACCTCCCCTACAAAGGGTCAAAATTTTGAATATCCAAGAAATTCGTAGAACGAGAAAATAAACATCCGATTCCATTCAGACTTGGCACACCATCATCACAAGATATGTTATAAAGATGGTGGAGGTCGAACTGTTCCCTTTGGTACTTCCCCCACTTAGGGCTAAAGATTTTGAAAAACAAACCTCTCAAAGAAAGCGATAAAACTACAGGGTGAGATAAAAAAAATTAAATCATAAAATTTAAGAATAAGTTTAGATTTGTTCAAATTGGTCACCTTTGGCACGGCCTTCAAACGGCCAATGAAACCTTCGCACGCTGTCCGAATGTTGCTCTGCGGTATTTTGGCCCATTCCCATTCCCGGGGAAGCGCTTGCTTGAGGTGATCGACACTTTGGTATTTTTTAGTGCTAACCTTGCTTACCAAAATACTCCCGACACAATAGTCCAACGGATTGGTATCCGAAGATTTTGGTGGCCATTGTGCGCTGGAAATGAAGCGAGGAACCTCATTTTGTAACCATTTTTAGGTGGCGCGTGTTGAGTGCGATAGTGCTGAGTCCTGCTGGAATGTCCAAGGTCTGCGGCCAAATGTTTGCGTGCTCAAGGCTTTAATACACCTTCCAGAATATTTTCGCGATAATATTCGGCATTTATTCTGATGCCACGGTCGATTAATACAAGCGGAGAGCGACCATCGGCTGTTATGGCGGCCCATACAATCCCCATGCGCTTGAGTTCTGGTGGCCAATCGAAGGTGCAAATTTTTAGTTGACCTCTTTGGCAAGTAAAAACGTTCATTTTGTTTGTTTACAATCATCTGGACAACGAATGTTTTCTCATCGGAGGGGAGAAAACCAATTTCGGCAGTTCACCACTTTCGGCGGTTCACAAAGTGAGGCAATTCTTTAGCTCTTTTGAGTCTATTTTCTTTCTGTATAAGTACTTGCACTTTTTGGAATTTCAATGGCTTTACCCGAGCTCATTTTTCAATATTTGACGAATGGAATATTGCGCTATGTTCACCTCATGAGCCATTTTTCGGCCACTTCGACTTCGATCAAGTCGCTTCTTTACTTTTCGAATAATTTCTGCTGATGTTGTTGTTTTCTTCCGTCCACTTTATTGACATCGGGCTACGCTACCAGTATCACGGTAACGAGCCATGGTACGAGACACAAAAGATTTATTCACATTTAAATGCTGGAGTGTTCTAACGATAGCCACTTGAGGTTTTCCAGCGAAATATAAAAAAACACTACCTCGCTTGAATTCCATCACGAATAACTTTTTTTCTGGACAATTCTCACCAAAATGCTTTTGTACGCTTGTAAACTATATAATGAGCTGTCACTAGAATAATTTTAACAGCTGTCGGATGAGTGGCTTAGAAATTACAGCAGTCTGAAGTTGGTTGCAGTTTTTTCATATCATCCTGTAATTCTTATAAAATGTGATGTAAGAGCCCGATTGTCTTCAAATTACACACACCACAATATTTTTATTAACCCAAGATCTGGTAGGAAGATCGAATATGCCGGTCCACTGCTTCTGGTTCCTCCAACACAAAGGCGTCATAATTTTGAATATTTATGAAGCTCGTAAAACCCGAAATAAACATCCGGTTCCATTCAGACTTGGTGTATCCTAATATTTCTATCAATACAAGATTTGTTATAAAGACGATAGAGATCGAAACATTCCTTCTGGTACATCCCCCACATAGGGCTCAAGATTTTTAAAAACAAAACGCCAACTCTCTTCAAATTTCACACAGACAAACATTTTTTTCTAAAACAAGATCTGCTATGAAGATGACATAATAATTTATTTTTTTTTCGATTTTCTTATAATTTTGTCCAAACTAATATTTTTATCCGTACTTAGTGAAGTATGGAAATGGAATTCTTCTATCGAAAAATTATCACAAACCTCTTATAAAGTAAAGGAAATAGTCGATGTAGTCCAAATCTGGCACATCGCAATATTTATGTTTATTTAGGCCATCGGAACCACTGTCTTACTGGAGGTCTGGTTTTGGCAAAAAAGGATTTTAAAATAAATTTACAAAAAAAAAAAAAATAAAATAAATAAATAAATAAATAAATGAGACAACGAAGGAAAGCAGAAAATTAGCAAGACAGCGAACACATTATGACAATGGCAGGGTTAACTGATGCTGGCCACAAACATGTTTGACAAACTTCCCCCCCCCCCCCCCCAAAAGATGTTCCAAATTGTTAACAATGAGCCAAAACATGTCGCTCACAACAAACAAACCAAAAATTCTCCGCTACGAAATGTGCCTCATAATGATGAGGATTATTTTTCCATATAAAAATATATCTATGTATGTGTGAGTGTAATTTGTAGCATTTTGGCAACATTTTTAATTTGCTGCGCTGTGATTATATCGGCCACATTTCATTTGTGCTCTCATATCCTGAATGGATGAAGAACGAACCAACGAATGAATGTTTGAATGAACGTCCAATTCTGGTCAAATAATTGAATGGTTGGCTGTTTTGTTGTTCCATATTGGGAGAATCCGAACTAAATTGATCTCATTTGCTGTATCATTAGGCCAACATCCGTAACGGCTGGCTACAGGCTGGCTATTTCATTAATAATATCAGTATGTGATAATGATGTGGCAAAATTACTATATACATGTGTATGTGTATATGTGTATTTGGTAGTTTTGCGCGGGGAGATAAAAATGAAACATGTTTTGGTTTGAGTTTATTTCTAAACAATTTGGCCAAAGCAATCAATTGTAAAATTGCACCATTAAAATTTAGTGCATTGTGCGGGTTTGCATAGAGGGTGTGAAGCAGAAGAGTGATAATATTTTTTAATATATATAAATAGCAAGTAAAAAAGCATCCAAGTTCTACCGGGCCGAACCTTTAATACCCACTACCATTTGGAAGGAACTTGAAAATATCCAAAGATTCGGAAAACTATTGCTTAAGTGAAAACCTGTATATGGGGGTTTATACGAAAATGTGGACCTGGATAAGTAATTTTTTGTCATAGGCTTTGTACCCATTAGGATCTTCAAGTACGAAATTTGAAACAATACCGCTAATAATACCAAATATTGGGAGGTTTCGTTATATGGAAACTATACGAAAACCTAGACCGACATGGCTCATTTACGAACTTAATCTGCCTACTGGCAAAATACACATGTGTGCAAAATTTTAGCCTTCGTTCGAAAGATAGCGTGATTACAAAAGACAGACGGATATCGCTAAATCGACTTAGAATTTAATCTGTTCCATCCGTTTGTAACGGCATGAACAAGCTAATATACCCTCCATAGAATGGGGGAGTGTATAAAAAAAGTAAAGTGAGTGACTTAATGATTCATCAACACCCAGACGCAACGGCTGAAGGTAGAATCTTGAAATCTTGGGTGAGAGTCACTAATGATGCGAAGATATCTGAAAAAGTAGGGTTTTCGGAAATTCGTACTGGAACCGTACAAAAATGTTGAATAAAGTTGAATAAAGAATCCGTTGCTATTCGTATCACCTTCAGCATCAATCGAGTTTTATTTCCAATAAATTATGGTACCATTTTTATATGAGGAGACAGTTGACCTAGAACTCTTAAATTGTAGGGTCGCCGATGGATGGCTATTTGATGGATGAACCAAAGGGTTTTTGATAATTCGCGTTATAGGTGTATGAAAGTACTAAAATAAACGGTTAAAGCTAAAAACTTGAAATTTGAAATGGAAATCAAGATTGAGGAGTAGAGTCGATGTAAAAAGGAAGTTTTGGAAGTGTGTACTCATATATGCGAAAAGTACTAAATGGTACTAAATTTGTTCAACTGGAAATTGGACAGCTGGAATGCTGAGATCCTAAAACGTCTATTGGATATCATGATGTAGGTAGTTATAGAAATTTGTACTTATATGTACTAAATGGTACTAAGTATGGTAGAATTTGGATTTTAGAGCTGGTATCCTGAAATTATAGGATTACTGTTGGAGTGCATGATTGAGGTATGTGGGATGTAGTTATCGGAATTTGTACTTATGTGTACTAAATTTTACTAAATTTGGCACAATTTGAATTTGGAGGAACATATGGAGCTGGAATCCTGAAATTTAAAATTAACATTAGTGGCGGAGCGTTGGATTGGGATATTTTGGTAGTTTTCTAAATTTGTATTTATGTGCACAAAAAAAAAAAAAAAAAAAAAAAAAACTAAATTGTTCTAAATTTGGTACAATTTCGATTTACTTATTTACTTAGTGGTACAATATACGTTTGTAATTATGTGTACTAAATCGTACTCTATTTAGTACAATTTGGATTTAGGTGAACAACTAGAGCTGGTATCCTGAAAATTGGATATAAGATTACTATCGGAGTGAAGGGTTGGGATATGCAGATAGTATTGGAATTTTGTACTTATATGTACCAAAATGTACTTAATTTGGATTTAGGTGCAACGACAGAACTGGAATCCTGAAATTTAGAATTAGATTATTATTAGAGTGTATAATTGGGTTATGAAGGAAGTTTCATACTTATGTACTAAAGTACATAATAAGTACTAAAGTACTAAATTAGGTACAACTTGAAATTGTGGCGAACTGATAGAGCTAGAATGCTTAAATTTAGATTGAAAGTCACTGATAGAGTGCTGTACAGATGTACCAAAGGCTTTGTGAAAATTTAAATTTTTGGTCACTAAAAATTCTAAACTGGTAAAAAACTTCTAAAATGGTACTATTTTGTATTAAGTGAACGGATTGAGCTAAAAAATTGAAAAGTGGTAAGAAAATCAAGGTTGGAAAGTAAGTTTGATATACGAAAATGTTTTTTTTTTTTTTTTTGGAAACGTGTACTAACGAGCGAACTGTATTTCGAAGAGTTGGTAAAAAGTAAACAGATGGAGCGAAATTCCTGCAATTTTGTATTGGGATCCCTTTGCTGGTAGGCTTGTCACAAAGATGTGGTTTTGGAAATCTGTACTACAGCTGCACGAAAAGTACTACATTATACTATATTTGGTACAAAGTGGTATTGGGTCAAGAGATAGTGCTTAAAATCTATATTTGGTATTAGGGTGGTTGTTTATGTATAGTATATTATTCTAAAGGTGGTCTCGGATATGTGTGCTACAATTGTACCAAAAGTCCTGTTTGGTACTTAAATTGGTATTGGAGAAGGGACGGATATAAAATTCTGAAATTTGATATTTAGGGTACTGAAATGGAAATGTGTGCTATAAGTGTTCGAAAAGTTCTAAGTGGTACTAGATTGGATATTGGGAGACAAGATGAATCTCGATATATTTTACTGATAGTATCTGAGATTGGGATATAAAGGTCGTTTCGGAAATGGGTTCTATAATTGTACGAAAAGTACTAATTGGTGCTAGATTTGGTATTGAAAGGATAGGTCTGAAATCTTGAAACTCGATATTGGGGTCTCTGTTGGTGTCTGGAATTGAGATATGCAAGTGGTTTAGGCAATGCACGAAGAGTACTAAATATTACTATATGTGGTAAAATTTGATGATGGGTGCCTGAAATCTGAAGTTTGGTATTAGGGGCGCTCTTCAAGTGTAGCCTGCACTCATGGAGGTGATTTCGGATATGTGTACTATAAGTGTACGAAAAAAACCAAATAGTACTAAATTTGGTACTACGTGAAGGAATAAAGCTGAAATCCTGAAATTTGATATAGATGTCATTGTTGGTGTCTGTGGTTAAGATATTGAGAGAATATTGGAAGTATGGACTACAATTGCACAAAATGTGCTAAATGGCTTAAATCCTGAAATTTGATGCTGAGGTCTCTATTGGTATCTCTTGTAGAGAAAATGAGCTTGTTTTGGAAATGAGTAATATAAGTGTACTGAGAGGCACTAAATTTGATAATGGGCGAAATTAAAGAGCTGAAATCCTGAAATTTGATATTAAGGTAGCTGAGTTGGAGATAAGGAATTTATTTTGAAAATGCGTACTTTATTTGTACTAGAAAAACTAAATGTTGCTAAATTGGAATTGAGTGAACGAATAGAGCTGAAATGTCGAAATTTGCTATTAAGGTCACTCTTGAAATTTGAAATTTTGAAATTTTTTTATCCATGTACTTTTGGAGGACAGGGAGGAAAGAAGGATGTTGTTCGAAAAGTAAGGTAAAAAATTTGGGATTGGGTCTTAAAATAGTTTTTGGAAATATGTACTGTAGTTGTACCAAAAAGTACTTAACAATACTAAATTTGTTATTTGGTTAGAATAGAGCTGAAATCGTGAAATTTGATATTAAGATCACTGTTGGCTTCTAGGGCTTACATATGGAGACGTTCAAGCAGTTTTGGAAAGAAAAAATGAATGTGGGCCCATATTGCAGTGGTTTTATTAAAATCCTCCCCTGAAATTTTGTGGACCCCTTTGTGTTGCAGTTTTCGCTGTCGATGTAAGGAGCACCTGTTTTATAAAATATTTTAAAGAGTTACAATTGGTCTCATTGCATCTCTTTTAGATCTTCTCTCCGTCCTCCATGAATCTCTTTCCGTTTTCCATATTGTTGAGTTATAGCCGAAGAAATATCATCATTGGGTCATAAATGGTAGATAATTCCATTAATCGTAGAACTTTTTTGGGTCTCTGTCTATAAATCGTTAAAAGATAATATCCATAAAAAGGCATATTTTAAAAGAAACCAGTTTTTAGACACTTAGCAGACATGTTTGACGGATTTGGTAGATAGTATATTTTCTCGTAGTCCAGTATGTATGTAACATCTCTTTGGGGTTTTCCAATCTTTAAGATCTTCAATGAATAGACACCTCTTCCAAATTGTAGAGTTATAGCCGAGAAATACCATTTAGGTTATAAATGGTAGACCTTTCAGGGTTTCTGTCCATAAATCCTCAAAAGGACATATCCATAAAATACCATATTTGGATAGAAACCTGTTTTGAGACTCTTAGGAGACATATTTGACGACTTTGGTAGATAGTAAATTTTCTCGTAATCCAGGATGTTTTTAACATCTCTTTGGGGTTTTCCATGGAGAGAGGAATTTAGGGATCCTTACGTGGATCCTTCAACAACATATCTTTTAGAAGCTTATTTTGGGTGGAATCCTAGAAGATCGACTTAAATAAATCTGGATACCTATAAATGAAAATAAATTTCTGATTTATGTCAAAACATCAAGTAAAAGAGCTGCAAATCCCTAAGTTACAG